>NW_028317662.1:1935000-2122103 GCF_055824585.1 Amblyomma mixtum
ATAAATATTTAAATACCTTAGCTGCCCATCTGTTATCGTCCAATTTCCTCAGGCGTTCTTCATATAGTATTTTACTCTTAGCTTCCCGTGCCTCGAAACGATGCCCAGCCCATATCCCCCTTGTACTGCCTCGTTTGTGGTTTTGCCGTGGGCACCTAGTGCTAATCTTCCAACAGCTCTCTGATTTACGTCTAATCTCGACTGAACTTCTGCCCTTAAGCACAGAACCGCATTGCCGAAAGTAAGTCCCGGCACCATTATTCCTTTCCAAATACCTCTTAGTACTTCATATTTGTTGTACCCCCATAATGCCCTATGTTTCATTATCCCGGCGTCTCTTCGTCCTTTTGCCCTAAGAGCCTGTTCATGCTTTTCCGTGTATAATCTTCCCTTCGTTTAGCCATATCCCGAGGTATTTGTATTCGGCCACTTTGGGTATTTCGTGGCCTTGTATTTGTAAGCACCTGATCAGTTGTATCTTTAAAAATCATCACACCTGATTTAGTTGCGCTAAAACTGAATCCTAGAGCGTGTCCTTTCGTCTCCACAGCAATTAACCAAATTTGTAAATCTTCCTGGCTATCTGCTAACAGTACAATATCGTCCGCATACATTAAACCCGGGAGTCGCTGCTCAACTACATTTCCGCCTAATCTGTACGATAGATTATAACCCAGATTACTTTCTTCTAGCCTTCTTTCCATATTTATCACGTAAAGCATGAACAGCAGCGGTGATAGAGGGCAACCTTGCCTTAATCCTTTGTGCACCCCTACAGTTGTGGTACTTTTTTTCCCTTCCCATGTAATTTCAACTTCATTATCTCGGTAGATTTCCTGTAGAAAATCAATTACCTCATCACCAATACCTAAATCTTTCAATATGCTCCACAGGAGTTCCCTGTTCACGTTATCGTATGCACCGCTTATGTCTAGAAAGGCTATAAACAGAGGTCTATTTTCCGCCTTAGCTATTTCTATGCATTGGGTAAGCACGAACAGGCTATCATCTAACCGCCTACCCCTTCTGAACCCATTCTGAAGTTCTCCGAGTATCCTATTCCCTTCTACCCATGACTGCATTTTTAATTTCACCGCCTGCATTGCCAGCCTGTACATAACAGATGTTATCGTAATCGGACGGAAGGATTTTATGTTCATCTTATCTCCTTTCCCTTTATAAATCAAATTCATTTTACTCTGTCTCCAGCTGTGCGGAATTTGCTTATTTGTTATGACTGCCTCCAATGCTTTTATCAGCGCGTCCTTGCTTCTTGGGCCAAGTTCATTAATCAGCTTAATTGGAATTTCGTCTATCCCTGCGGATGTGGTTTTAGGAATATTCGCTTCCGCCTTTTCCCAGTTAAGACTAGTCAGTTCTAAGCTGTTCTCTTTTGTGCTGTCCTGTGTTGCCGCCTCACTTGGGGAGATTACCCCATTGGCGTCGCTAAAAGACGCAGCTATAAATGACGTAATGTAGTCCACAGCATCGTCTCCCTCCAAACATTTTCCCTCAGCATCTATAATCTGTTCCTGCTTTCTTTGATTTGTTTTTCCCAACCAGCTTATATGGTTCCAGAATTTTCTTGGCCCCCCTTTATTTGCCTCGCGAACTTCAGCCAGCCATTTATCAGAGGACTGCTTTATTTTAGCCTGGACTAGGACCTGAACTTGCTGTTTCTTTTGTCGATAAGATTCCCATTTTTTTCCTGTCCCAACTGATTAGTGCGACACCACACGGCGTATACTTAGCCGTTTCTACCCCAGTAACTTCTCATTGAGTGTGCCCAAGTGACGTGGGCGGGATGGGGACACTTCAATCGCCAAAAGTTTTTTTTGCGCAGAAAGACGGCACTGACACGAGACGGCAGTACGATGGCTCGTATTGTAGTCTTGTCTGTGTATCGTCTTCTTCCGCAGAAAACTTGTGGCGAATGAACAATCCTACTAACTATCCTGACATTAACTCTTACTAAAGATAAGGGGATATATGGGGTGCGGAGGGGTGCAGTCCCGGTTTGTTTTCTTTATTTGTTGCTTTCTCCTCGCTGCTCAGAAGTTTGGGGGGGGGGGGAAGAGGAGCATAGTTTTAATCTCTGATATCTTGGTTGCTAATGAAGCTACCTTAAAATTTTTTTCGGTGCTTTGAGGAGTAATGAAATACCGATCTCTCGTGCGCTTATTCTAATCTAAGTATATATCACTTAATTGTCGCTTTAAGGTTACACCAGAGCAATTAATACATTCGCATATCTCTCCACTAGACGCTTGCAGTTTCTGTGCGAGCATTAGCCACTCGGTCCAAGCGCAAGAAAACCTTGAAACGCAAGATTTTGTTACGAATTGGATTATTAGACCACTCCTGCCGATACGTCCATTACAAGTTCTTACAAAATCCTTGAGTTGACGCAAAATTATTGGAATAAACGCTAGCCGTTGGTTTTCTGTGGTAGTCAACTACTCACTGCGAGGACAAAATTTGGAAGCAATGTTTTTCAACCGATCGGATATTTAAGCCACCGCCACCAAAATTTTTTAGCTGTATCGTGCAATATTCCACAGCTTCCTCACAATTAAGAGTCATGTCCGGTAAAGGTGTACTTGGACGACCAACTGACATCGCTGCGGCTGGAAATGTAAGCCCTGTGCGCTTTTTGTGTGACCGAGATATTTTTTTACTCCTCTTTTGGGTCTAACAACATTCACATAAAAAAGGTGCTCTCAAATGTGGCTCCTTATTCAGGTATGAAGTATGAAAGCTTAGAAAGGAATCTTGTGTCATTTGCTGCTGAGGTGTCTGCCACTAACTTGTTACTTGGCATTCTGAAGCATAACAATGCCTCATGTGGCATAGTAATGCAAGTATTCGGGCATATTGTAAATAGGGTCAACCATGTTTAATAGTAAGCTGGTTAGCTACTTTTTTGGCTTTTAATATATTATATATATTTGACACATTATTGAAGTTGTTTCGTGATATTTATACGTAATTTCTTGAAATATGTGGTTTGGTAGTTGTGTAAAATGAACAGCGGTGCCTTTCAGCAAGGAAGGTAAGCTCATGCCCAGCATCATGCAAAAGCCCTTTTTCTCCTGCCTACCCTTATGGGCATAAATTTGATCAAATTAAGGCTTTTTTTTCACAGTTTTTCTCGATCGTTTTTTTCTTTCAGCAGTTTGTGGAGTTTTGCTCTTTTTTGTTTTCTTATCTTCTTATCGTTTTGCTTTGGGTTTTCATTTTTCACTTTTCTCTACTTTTGTATTGGTGTACCGTATATATCCTAGATGGTTTTCAAGCAACAAACTTGTTTTTAGCCTGCTCGTCATTTTATTTTACTTCACCTGAGGGCTTGAAATTCTCCGTAGGTTTTTGTTCTGATGTCAAAGTCTTTTCCTTGAATGTTATAGCGTTCGTGGAGGATGCTGCTATTTCTGCCTCGTTTCAAGGGACGGCTAAACGAAGTTTGCCGCGCTCTGAAGCGCGAAACTTAAAATCCATCACAATCAATTTTTGTATCTTATATGAGCAGGATCCACGCTACAGCCACGCTCCACCTCCGTAGGAGCGCTAAGCACAGCGTAGGCGGCGAGCGGTCAGCCAAGGGCTCGGTCATCCGTCTAAATAGTCATCCATCATCTAAAGCGGCATTCCGACCTGGTTAATTTAATGCCTGGTTTTCTGGTTTCCTTCGCTTAAACAGAAACGTCACTAAGGAGTGCAGGACGAGTGGGAGCGAGTCCCTGAATTCACGCACTCCCACTGCCTGCGCTGACAATCCTTCAAGTATGTTATTGGCACGTGTAGCTCGTTCAAAGATGTCCCATTATGCGGAGCTGTCTTCTCGAACATCATTGGGAGCAATTATTTCGCCTTTCATTGCCACATAAAAGACAAGTTACGGAGTCCATCCGTACTGTTCATAGACAGTATGAACCCTCAGAACAGAATACTACTCTGCTCGGGTCCTTACGTGGCGATGACTGGCATTAGTGAGTGTCGGTGATTGTTCGATTGCGCTTAAGCGTGCTATAGTTCCTTGCTTCGAGATTCTGCTCGGTTTCTATTTTCTATTTGTTAAAATGAAACGGTATATGGCTGTTGCTTAACCTAAACGATAATATGTGAAGCTAAGTGTACGTATGTATGCGTGTCTATTAGTCCGTCGCGCGCCCTTCGACGATTCCTGGGCGGCCCTGCTGCCAAACCACTTACGGTCACAAACTACGCAGGACTCATTTGTCAGCGAGGAAAACACCGCACTTTTATACTACAGTTATCAACCGGGTGGAGAACACTGCACTATTTCGATTTAGTGTTCACTCATTCTTACACCGGCTGTGGGACCTTTGAGACGCTTATAGAACCGACGTGGAGAGCGAAGATACCAAGAGGAGTTGAGAACTTTGCATGCAAGCATTAAACTTCATGTCCAAAAAGTATTTCATGGCGCCGTTTTGTGAAGCCGTTCGGTGCCTTTCAAATCAAGACAGAATGTCTTCGATTCGTTATCACAAGTTGACATGGTACCCAAACTAATGGTTTGAATGAGGAAACTGAAATATACGCGCAATAGGGAAACATTTTCTCTTTAGTCTGGAGGAGGCTTAAGTTCTCCGCTTTAATGGGCTAACTAGGAACGCAACGCATAGTACTATTTGCCTTTCGGCGTTTATCTTCCTCCATCTGTATGTGCAACACGTCGGAACCGGTTCGCCGATGCAACTGCTGCCGCCTGTTCGGAGCTCTATTTGAAACTTCGAAAATACCAGCTATGGCTTACTGAACTTCCTTTACGCTCATGTCCAATACCGGGTTAAAAAGAAATTTCTCAGTATTAGAGACATTATGGGTCATGCTTGTGAAGGGCAGGGAAGACATGCTCTTTCATACGTATCATAACTTGAAGACGCCCTCTACCCCTGTCGACCTCTGCTGAATCATTAAATGGCAATTCACTCAAGTTACCCTGTATTAAATGGATGGGACCTTTCCACAACTCCAGAAGCTGCTACCACCATTGCGAATTGTTTCGTGTGTAGATTTTGATTAATTTTTTGTCCTTGAATCTTTCACACAGTTTTCTGCGATGCACTTGCACTACGTGCACTAGGTAAATATGGAGCTTCAGCGCACTGTTTTTCTTTCCTCGCGGTTGTTTTGCCATGTTATGCACTACGTTGTCTTCTATTTATGGGTGCATCAAGTTAGGTATACAGCACAATTTTGTGCGCTAGCAGTTTTACTGGTCATACCCGCTATATGCCACTGTCTGCTGCTATCTGCTGCTGTCTGCCTGCTGCCTTTCTGTCTCTCTCTCTCTCTCTGTCTCTGTGTAGGTCTGCCTGCCTCTCTGCATTCCTGTCTGCCTGCCACCCAGTTTGCCTGCCTGTCTCTCTGTCTGACTGTCTCTCTCTCTCTCTCTGCCTGCCAGTCTGTCTGCTAGTCTGCCTGCCAGTCTGCCTGCCTGTCTGTCTGCCAGACTGCCGGTCTGCCTGTCTGCCTGTGTGCCTGTCTGCCGGTCTGCCTGTCTGCCTGTATGCCGGTCTGCCAGTCTGCCGGTATGCCTGTCTGCCTGTCTGCCTGTATGCCGGTCTGCCAGTCTGCCGGTATGCCTGTCTGCCTTTCTGCCTGTCTGCCAGTCTGCCAGTCTGTTTGCATGCCAGTCTGTCTGCCAGTCTGTTTGCCTGCCAGTCTGCCTGTCAGTCTGCCAGTCAGTCTGTCTGTCAGTCGGCCTGTCTGTCTGCCTGCCTCTCTGTCTGTCTGCCTGCCAGTCTGTCTGCCTGCCAGTCTGTCTGCCTGCCAGTCTGTCTGCCTGCCAGTCTGCCCGGCTGCCAGTCTGTCTGCCTGCCAGTCTGTCTGCCTGCCAGTCTGTCTGCCTGCCAGTCTGTCAGCCTGCCAGTCTGTCTGCCTGCCAGTCTGTCTGCCTGCCAGTCTGTCTGCCTGCCAGTCTGTCTGCCTGCCAGTCTGCCCGGCTGCCTGTCTGCCTGTCTGCCAGACTGCCTGTCTCCCTGCCTCCTAAAGGCTGCTCACCTGCCCACTGGGTGGAGGGCATCCTGCTCACTATGTCAGGCAGCAGCCCATTTAATTGTCAGAAGCTGCCCGTGAAGGCCAACCTGGGTCGAAACCCAAACCAAGAAACCCAATTCCCTCCGATGGCAACACCTCCCATAGCACCTCTCTTGTGCCACTGCCCCACAACTCATCTGCCTATCGGGTGCCTTACTTGCAAGGTGTTACCGGTGGGCATGTGAGCGGTGGCAGAGCAGAACAGAGGGGCTAAAAATTAACATGCAGAAAACCAAAGTAATGTTCAACAGCCTAGCAAGGAAACAGCAGTTCGCAGTTGGTAGCTAGGTGCTGGAAGTAGTAAGAGAATATGTCTATTTAGGGCAGGTAGTGACCGCTGATCCAGATCATGAGAGGGAAATAACTAGAAGAACAAGAATGGGGTGGAGCGCATATGGCAGGTTATCTCAGATCATGAATGGCAGTTTGCCAATATCCCTCAAGAATAAAGTCTACAACAGGTGTATCCTACCGGTACTCACCTATGGAGCAGAAAATTGGAGGCTAACAAAGAGGGTTCAGCTTAAGTTAAGGACAACGCGCGTTAATGATATCCTAGTCGCAATCAAGAGGAAGAAGTGGACTTGGGCAAGGCATGTACTGCGAAGGCAAGATAACCACTGGTCCTTAAGGGTAACGGAGTGGATTCCAAGGGAAGGCAAACGTAGCAGGGGGCGGCAGAAAATTTGGTGCGCCGATTAGATTAAGAAATTTTCGGGAATATGGTGGCCGCGGCTGGCGAAGGACAGGGTTAATTGGAGAGACATGGAAGAGGCCTTTGCCCTGCAGTGGGCGTAGTCAGGCTGTGATGATGATGATGATGTGAGCAGTGGCGCAGGGCACGTGCTATGACAGGTGTTGACATGTCCTTTCAATTTTGCCTGAAATAACACACACCAAAAACCACTGTCACCTTGCAGAGCAGCGCTGCACCGAAACACATCATGATAGCCCACATATCCGCATTTGGGCTAATTACCGAAATCGACAGATATTTTTTTTAAATAGAAGAAACTTACAGTAGCCTTAGAAATTTCGCCTTTAGGTTCATAGCCTGATCCTAGAGAGATCACGTTGTTCAGCTTTAAGCCGCCTGACAAATGTTGTATCAAGTTGTACTAGCTGAATGGGTCTCAGGTAACCATACTTGTAATACTGAAGGGATACCTCGCAAAAGACTGATACTCACCCGTGAGGGATTTCATATCAAATCTTCCAGCACACGGAGGCCAAAGTCCAAGCCCCACTTTATCAGGGGGCAAATGAATGGCACTGACTCTAAAGACTTCCTCAGAATCGCAAAGATGTTGGTCTTCCCGCCCTGTTCTATCTCCCATCCGGAGGCTTCCCTGCGGGCAGCACTTTCCTCTTCCTTCCTTTTCTGGGCTTCCTCGAAGGCGGCCTTTTCTTCAGCGAGCCTCTTCTCAAGGGCTTCCCTTTCTTCTCTGATCTTTTTCTCCAATTTCTCATAAGCGGCTTTTTCCTCTTCCCTCATTTTCTCGGATGCCTGAAGGGCTGCAAGTTCCTTTCTGTACCTTTTCTGGGATTCCTCTAAGGCTTCCCTTTGCTCTTTCATCACCTTCTCGAAGGCTTCCTTTTCCCTTCTACTCTCTCTCTCTAATTCCTGAGAGTTCTTCCTGTTCTCAGTGTTAGCTTCGACAAATGCGACGGAGTATTCGTTGATGGTCTGCAAGGAAATACGTGAAGGTTAGTTCGCTATTGTTCAAGAATCACAATAGTTGCACATTTCTTACCTCCCGCAATGGCTCAGAGGTTAAGGCGCTCGTCTACTTAGCCTAGTACGCCGGGCCCGAACCCGAGCGCGGCGCCGTGTTTCAATAGAGCCTAAAAGCAAAAGGCGCCCATTTTCTGCGTGATGTCAGCGCACGTTAAAGATCCCCAGGTGGTAGAAGTTATTCCGGAGCCCTCCACTACAGCTCCTCTTTCTTCCTTTCTTCTTTCACTCCCTCTATATCCCTTCCCTTGCGGCGTGGTTCGAATGTCCACCAAGATATGTGAGGCAGTTCCTGTGTCATTTCTTTTCCTCAAAACCAAGTTTCATTTTCGTTTCACGCTTGTTCGCCAACGCAGAAGCAGCCAATTTCAGTAAGCACGGGGCAGGATTTCATGATGGCGGTTTGAAGTCAAAAAGCGACGACGGCTATATGGACGCCGTAGTGAAGGGTTCCGGAAATTTCGACCACCTGGGGTTCTTTAAGTGCACTGACAATTTACACGGGCCCCTAGCATTTCGCCTCCATCAAAATTCGAACGCCACGGCCGCGATCGAAGTCGCGTCTTTCAGCTCTCCAGTTGTTGTTGTTGTGACTGCAGGAAGGATGAAAAGTAAAGTGCACTGGCCTGCCCACTGACTCGAGATGAGCTACAATCGCCGCCATGTGCAGACAGAAGAGAGTTCAAAGATGTGATAGGAACGATTGAAAGAACAGACGCGCGTACATACAACCGCGTCCGCCAAAGTGACGACGCCGGCTGCAACAGATACCTCTGGCCCCTCGGTGTCAGAGAGGGAGGTAGCGTCGGTGGCGGGACGGGTTTGCATACCACGTCGGCTCCGTAACAGATCGCAATCAATTGCGATACATCAACTTTTCCCCCTGTAAGCCTGATATCATCGTTTCCAAGAACATCAGCGCCACCCGTTTACACCACGTTTGTTAAGGAAGAGTCAATTTTTGAGCAATTTGCGGTCCTTTGAAAGTTTCGCCACGCCGGCGGTGGAGCTAAGCCTACTGGCGCCGGGGCCCGTGATAGCCCCGGTCGGGGATCGTCGGCTCTCGCGGCTCCAACTGAAGTCACTACATACGACCCACAGACATTGCAGATCGTAAGAATGAACACGACTCAAACCGAGGATACGACTCAAGCCGAGGCACCTCTACCAAACTAGGACGAATACCTCCAGCATATGGTCCGCGTCTGGCGCGGAAAGAAGAACGCAGCGGTGGCATCGAGGGCCGCCGGTGCTGGTGCCGCCCAGAAATAGGCGCCGGCCGCTCTGCGCATGCGCACCGTGGTATTGCGCTGAACGCGGCCTCGAAGCGCTCCAAGCAACTCCGGTGGCGGCCGCAGGACACGCCACGCATCGAAAGCGACAATGTCATCGTGGTGCTGAAACTGCGAAAGACGCTCGACCTCAAGTAAAATTTTGGTCCTGGACAAGCCAGCGCTGCAATCCGCAGCATCCTCGGGGACGACGCAAATTCGGGACTTTCGGTGTGGCCCGTTTGGGACCAAAACGGGCTAGTTAGTGCGCTCAAATCAGTCGACGCCGCGGAGAAGCTACTCCAAGATATTATGCTGCCGATCGGGGACCGCGAGCTACCATTCCCGGGACACCCCAAACTCTCCAGTGAGTTCTGTCGGGGCGTCGTGACTGTCTCGCCAGACGAAACGTCCGAAACCGTGAAACGCAAACTCAGTGCGGAACCAAATGTGGGGTCTGCGCACAAGCTGAGGGCACCCCTGTTGCGGTGATCACCATCGCGGAGACCAAGGTACCACCGACGGTGTTGTACAGCTACGAACGGCTCCCCCTTCGCCTGTATAGAAGACAGTGCCTGCATGCCACCGATGTGGCACAGTGTGCCATCGGGTCAATCCATACCTGCGACCGCTGCCCAGGCGCTGCAGACGCTACGGAGTCCACGTTCCTGGTGCCACACTGACAGCCCAGCTGAACGTTAGTGTATTCCGAGCAGCCTCATCTGCGCAAGTGGCCACCCAACCGGAGCTCCCGGCCGTGTCAGGCGATTCCGGAAAGCCATCAAATTGGGCTCCCCACCCGTACGGCTGCGGGTGCGGGGTACGGCTCCGGGACGGGACCCCATAACAAAGAACCTGATGGCGAACCTACCGGACTGTGGCCAGCGTGTACTCCCTCCCGAATGGAAAACGTCACGTGTGACGCTTATCCCTAAAACAGGTAAGGCCGTGAATACGGACAACTTGAGGCCCATATCACTGACCTCGTGTGCGGGCAAGTTTACTGTCGGCAGATATAAAATTTGTCCTCCTCCTCCTATGGAGACGATGGTACGGGATCGCCTCTCTCCATACCTGGAGAGCAAGGGCTTCTTTGCAGTCACCATGTTCGGGTTTCGCCCGCACATGTCTGCACAGTATGTCCTCCTCCAGCTGCACAGGGACGCAACACGACCCACAACTATGCAACACAATGACAAAGCCATCCTCGCCCTTTATCTGAAAGGGGCTTTCCACAATGTTAAACATGGCAGCATCCTGCCGAACTTGAGTTCTGCCGATTGTGGGGCTAGGGCCTACGGGCATGTAAGAGATTTCCTGACTAATCACCAGGCCTTTCTTCGCATTGAGGACGAGGAATATGGCCCTTACATGATGAGAACACGGGGTACACCTCAAGGAGCGGCGGTGTTATCACCGCTCCTGTTCAACATAGCTATGATGCGCCTCCGGAACCAACTGGCCCGGGTGGAAGGCATTCAACACGCATCATATGCAGATGACATTATCATCTGGACCACCGAAGGGAGCCTCGGAAACATGCAGGCCGCTTCCGTACCCGACGCGTTGGTATTGACTACGGACTCCAATGTGCTCCAGCAAAATCACAGCTTGTGCATGACAGAGCGAACCCAGAGGATAGGACTTCAATTGATGTGTAAAAAGCTACTGTACATTCCGTCTTTCTCACCCCCCCCCCCCCCCTTTTATGCACACGGGGTTGTGGCAGTGTTCTTCAGGAAGTCGTAGCCCTAGGCGAAAAGGCATTACATGCATATGAGTGCCTAGCATATAATTCCCTAGCGGCAGGTAGTAGGTCTTGCTGCACTTTGCGGGAGTACGTACAGGTGCACTGGTGAAACCAGTCAAGCAAGTCACTACTAGACTTCTGCGCGTGGAGTGTGCAAACACTTCTGTGCCATGCTCAGGTGACAATGCTTATGGCGTGTTTTTTCCAACCTTCAATACCAGTGCCGCAAACTCGTATTGATATTCAGTTGCAGTTGGCGCATGCAATACTGCTGCCAAAACGCACACGCTCTTGCGACTTGCCGCTTTTTCTGTGGAACTGTCAAAGCCTCATCAGCTGTTGGGAAAGTTTCAAATGCAGCCAGGGAAAGATTAAATACCAAGCATTTGCCTATACCTGCTCCCATGTTGTGGCTAGAGTGGTGGCAAGAACATTGCACTCTATACTTATGCTATTGACTGCATGGCAGTGATAGAGCCAATACTTGTCACAGGCGATGTAAGTATTGCCATGCAGAGTGGACACGTTGTGCACACTAGGCTGACGCTCACTAAACCACATGCTGCACCTTGCTCTGTTATCTACACATCTAATGGACATCCCACGCGCGCCGCCTGCTAAACCGCTTACACATCCAACACGACTGCACTCCGGAGGAGACGGAGCGTGTCCGAGAACTGTGGCGCCATAAGATCTGGGTCTCTACGCTGCCCCGTAACATGGACACCGACACGCACGAAATCAGATGATAATCGCGGGCCGGCTGCCGACCCGGTGCCGACACGGCTGCCGACCCGGTGTATACTATGTAGATGTACAAGCGCCATCGCCCGCGGGATTTTACACGGCCCCTGTCGTTCACCAGGAAATGCACGTTGCTGGACTCTCCTTCCGGGGACAGAATTCAATGCGAGCCGAGGAAGTATCGACTGCGCTTGCTGCCGCCCAACACCGAAAAGAATCATTTGGGCTCCTGGCCACCGGGGGGTTACGAGGTAATGAGCCCGCTGACGCGGCTGCCCGAGCGCTTGCTCCTCCGGGCTCCTCATCCCAGCTCTTCTAGCTTGGCGCAAACCAGCCGCTGCTGCGGTTCAGGGAAATCATAAGACATTATAACAATAACCACCGCCTTTTCCGGGGCCCTGCAAAGGGGTTGAGTAAGACGGAGGAGCGAACTTTAAGGCGCCTGCAGACTGGTACTCTACTCTGTCCTGCAATCAACAAACATTATGATCCTAACACGAATGGGCGGCGCCCGTACTGGGGCGAGACCTGTGATGTCTTCTACATGGTGTGGATACTCAAAATTCCCACCTCCCCCCTTCTCCTACCTCTTCCCTAGAGGCATGGGAGACTGCCCTCAACTGCTCCTCGCTTGAGTCCCAAAGGACTCTGGTGAAACGAGTGTCAGGGGGGCCTCATTACGCGGTGTCCCTGACCAAAGAACTAATACAGAAAGCAGTACAAACACGCTCATTTATCACTTTGGTGCATGTCAGTTATTGCTTATTGATGACAGGTTATTTGTTCCTTACCATGAGTAAAGCTGAAAACAAAAATCGCGCTCGGCAAACGTAAGTCGGCCCGAATATGAAGAAGCCTTGCCCCGGAATTGCATAGATGTCCAACATTCTCTGACAAAAAATTAGATAATGAAAAAAATGTAAGGTCCTGGTACAGAAATATTGATGGTATTGGTCCATTCTTCCGATATACAGAAAAAACTTTCTTTTATAGTGCTTCCATCTCTCGCATCGAGCAGTTAAGACTGCCACAGAAAACAAATGGAGGACGCTTTGGTCGACACCAAAAACGTTAATAGCAAAAAAAAGCCAACTAGCCAATTGGAGACCTTCGTATATATTGAAAATTATACTAATATCTTACAGTATATGAAAACAACTGTGCTCACAAACTCTTTCCTATTCAAAAGTGTTTTTGTCCAAGATTGTTGGGTATAAACCCGACAGCCAAATGACTTATTTAGCTGCTCGAAGTTAACACTACACCAATTTGTTTTGTAATGGGAATGACCGGCATCCGTTCACGCGGTGCGACGAAGAGGTGAACGAAGTGCTGTGCTGGTTCCGGAGTGACTCCTGGGTGTGTGCCTGCCGTGACGCGTCTTCGATCAATGGCCTCCGACCTGAGCTTCGAGGGCGCACCCGTACACTTGGTGGAGGTGCGGGCTAACGTTCCGCTCCTAAGTTCCAGGTTGAGCACTGGGACAAGGATCGAAGCGTGAACCCTTCGATGTCAGAGACTGACAAAGTTAACAACATTCTAAAAGGGATAGCCGATGGCGCTTTCCAAATGCTCCTGGCGAAGAATCCCACCTCCGTCAGTGCCGTCATCGAGCTGTGCCTTGACAAGTTGCGCAAGCAACGCGCTTCCACGCGGCAATCTGGTGCGCCTACCGAGCGTCTTCCTAGCTTGGCCCTTGGTCCCTCGCCTTCGGAGCAATCACTCTTCATGGAGCGCGCCAAAGATTTTATACGAGAGCAAGTCGCCCGCCAGCTTTCTCTTCTCCATCACGTTCCAGACCTTGTCTGCCCTACTGCCGACCTCGCGCCCTCCCTTGCGCCGACTATCCGTCGTGTTGTTCAGGAACAGGTCGCTGCCGTCCTGCCATCCAGCCCCGCCTCCTCCTGTCGCAGCACCACTCACCTATGCTGAAGCCGTCACCCGGACACCGGGCTCGCTTGCCTCCCTCACGTATCGCAGCAGCCCTGCCTATTCTGCTCCACTCCAGTCCATGCCACTTCCCCCAGCCTCGTTTTCTCGAACACGACGACACCATACGAACCCTTGGCGCACCGCCGATAATCGGCCCATCTGCTACGCTTGTGGGCTTCCAGGGCACGTCGCCCATCTCTGCCGTCAGCGCTTGCCTCGCTCTGGGGAGGCTGTGCAGCCGTACGGATACGATCACGAGCCGCCCTAGACCAATGGCTCTTCTGGCTCGTCTACGCCTCGCCCCCAGTATTATATTCGCCGCTCGCCTTCCCCTCGCCGCCGTTCAATTTCCCCAATGCTTCGGCGACCGGAACCCCTCCGAGAGGAAAACTAGCTGCCGCAGTTCCGGAGGCAAGAACTGCGTCTTTTTCGAACTCGCCAAGTCCTCCGTTTCCTCCCGCCAACGTAATTCAGGCGATTGACAAAGGTGTCCATGTTCTCGCGCTCGTTGACACGGGCGCTGCCGTGTCTGTGATTAGTGACTCTCTTCGCCGCAATATTCATAAGGTGACGACGCCCCTGTCTGACCTTTCGCTCCGTACGGCCAGCTCACAGCCCATCCACCCCATCGCAGACTGCACGGTACGAGTTTCTGTCAACGACGTAGCATATCTCATCGAGTTTGTTGTGCTGAGTGCGTGCTCGCACGATGTCATCCTAGGATGGGACTTCCTCTCAACCCGCCGTGCAGTGATTGATTGTGCTCGTGCTGAACTCGCGCTATCTTCCGTCTGTCAAGTTGCCTTGTGCGACCTGCCTGTGACCTCCGCTAAACTTCTCGTAGCTGCCGACACCGATATCCCTCTCTTCTCTTCTGCCCTCGTGCCGCTCCTACTTGACTCTGCCTTCACCAGCCCTGTTCTCTTCACACCCACCACAGCCGCCCCCCGCCGTCACCGTCTTCTGATTCCTTTCGCAGTTCTCGCGATTTCCCACGGTCACTGTGCCATTTTGATTGCTCGTCCTCTCTCCTTGGCGGCGAATGCCTCGGTCGTATCGAAGAACTGGACCCTGCTCTTGCCTACGAGTTCTCCGATCACCGTGCCTGTCCCGAGGTTGCTCTCCTGGACATTTGTGCGACCACGCCCTATCCGCTTCCCGTCGAAGTCTTTCAACGCGCCATCGCTGCCGACCTTCCGCCCGCTCAACATGACCAGCTACTGACACTTCTCCAGCGCTTCAGCACGTCTTTCGACCTTTCACAACCTTCTTTGGGCTGTGCTTTTGCCGCCTCTCACGAAATCGACACAGGTACGCACGCACCCTTGCGCCAGCGACCGTACCGCGTCTCGCCCCCAGAGCTTCACAGAGCTTCAACAGAGCTTCTTGTCGGCAGCCCGAATCTGTCGTTTTGGTCCCCCGCTTGCGATGAATCATTCACCACTTTACGTCGCCTCCTGGTCTCCCCCCCCCCAATACTCCGCCATTTTGATCTCGACTGTCCGACCGAAATTCACAGTGACGCGAGCGGTGTGGGGTTGGGCGCAGTTCTTGCCCAACGGAAGTTTGGTCATCCGGAATGTTGTCGCTTACGCCAGCCGCGCCCTCACCAAGGCGGAATCTAACTATTCTGTCACAGAAAAAGAATGTCTCGCCATCATTTGGGCGATTGCCAAGTTCCGCCCTAACGTCTACGGCCGGCCGTTTTATGTCGTCACCGACAATCATGCTCTCTGCTGGCTGTCCTCGCTCAAAGATCCCTCTGGCCGACTTGCCCACTGGGCTTTACGTCTCCAGGAATTTGATATTCACGTCATTTATCGCTCTGGACGCAAGCACTCCGACGCCGACGCACTTTCCCGTTCTCCACTCCCTTGCGATACCGCCTCTGCCCTCATCTGTGCCTACAATTGCTCCTCGTCCGGTGTCCCTGATATGCTCTCCGAACAACAGCAGGATCCTTGGGTCAACTCCCTCCTCACCTTCCTGTCTAATCCCTCGCCACTTTCTTCGTCTCGGACTCTTCGTCGCCAAGCCCACCATTTTACCGTTCGTGATGGCCTCTTATACCGGCGAAACTACATCTCCAACGGGCGGAAGTGGCTCTTGGTGATTCCTCGCCACCTCCGTGCTGCGATCTGCGCCTCTTTCCACGCCGATCGACAATGCGGCCATGCCGGTGTATTGAAAACGTATGCTCGCCTGCGTCTTCGCTATTATTGCCGCGGTATGTACTCCTACGTCAGTACTTTCGGTCATGTACAGCCTGCCAACGACGCAGGAATCCTCCCCGCCACGACCCCGCTCCGTTGCAGCCGTTACCCTGCCCCGCCCGCCCCTTTGACCGCGTCGGCATTGATCTTTACCGTCCGCTTCTAACGAGTTCGGTTAACAACCGCCGGGTCATCGTGGCCGTAGAACACCTAACCCGCTACGTAGAAACGTCGCCTCTCCAATCTGCTACCGCACAGGATATTGCTTCTTTCATCCTACACCTTCTTGTTCTTCGTCACGAAGCCCCGAAAGAACTGCTCAGTGACCGTGGCAGTGTTTTTCTATCGGAAGTCGTCGCGGCGCTGCCAAAGGAATGCCAAATCGTTCATCGCTGTACCAGCGCCTATCACCCACAAACCAACGGCATCACTTAGCGGGTCAACCGCACACTCAGTGATATGCTCGCCATGTACGTTGATACCGCCCACTCCAACTGGGACAAAGAACTTCCTTTCGTAACCTACACCTACAATACGGCTACGCACACAACGACGGGATTCACCCCTTTCTTCCTCTTATATGGTCGCGAGCCTACATCAACCATGGACACCATCCTCCCCTACCGTCCTGAGCCTTCCGAGACCACATCCCTTTCCGAAGCTCACATGTATGCCGAAGCATGTCGACAACTTGCGCGCTCTTTCACCACACAACTCCAGTGGCACCAGAAGCACCATCGGGACCCCTCGGACCCTCCCGTGTCATATCCCTCCGGTGCGCTCGTTTGGCTCTGGGTGCCTTCCTCAACTCCCGGCCTCACCACGAAACTGCTTTCCCGCTATCACGGCCCTTACCGCGTTCTACAATTGCATAGTTGAGCCCCTTGACCCATCTCCGGATCATCGTCGCCGGGTGCGTGAAACTGTACACGTCGAGCGTCTGAAGCCCTAGTATGGCCCGACTACTCTTTCGTCCCCGTAAGTCGCCAGGATGGCTCATTTTCGCCGGGGAGGTAACTGTAATGGGAACGACCGGCATCCGTTCACGCGGTGGGACGAAGAGGTGAACGAAGTGCTGTGCTAGTTCCGGAGTGACTCCTGGGTGTGTGCCTGCCGTGACGCGTCTTCGATCAACGGCCTCCGACCTGCGCTTCGAGGACGCACCCGTACAATTGGTGTTTCTAATATCTGAGTCACGCGAAGCGTTTAAGTCTCGAAGAGGATGAGGAGAAAGGCAGAAGAGGAGGCGTGAGAGGGAAACATGAAACGCGAGAGAGAGTAGCTCGGATTTCACAGATGGCGTCCTGAAAGTGGCGTTTGCATGAGTTGGTTTGAGCCACTTCCGACCGTGTGCGCTGTGCTTACAGTCTACCATCAAGGGCAACGTTCTACTATCACCATGAAGGGTAAATGAGCAGTTTCACCTTTAAGCTTTGCTGCCATATCTAGTACTAGAAACGATATTCATTGCAAAATTTTGTAAAGAGTACAAAACGCTGATGTACAAACTGCGCACCTGCATTGTGCAATCGGACAATCTCTATCGCTATCAGCAGTATGGCCGTTAAGAAAACGACCGCACTGCAGTTTCAAAAATGCTCCTAAAGCTTCTACAGTATGCTTGCCCCATAAAACAGAGGCAAGGATGAGTTTTGCGCTTTCTGTTTGACCAAGTTGCTGAAGAGAAGCAATTGCCAACTGTAGCAGTTTTCTGCTCGCCGATCAAAATTATAACTGCTACAAAATACCTTGATAACATGAGCAAAATAAACCAATCATTCGTAAAATATTTCAGGTCTTAGAGAGATGGAATCATGGCTCGTTCGCGGTCCAATTAGTGGTTCACAGATTGTCGAGTGCCGCCTTGTTTATAGCAACAAAACTGGCGAACTTTGAGCGGTTCGGAACGAGATTACCAGCCTACAAAGATTGCACACAACCTGAGTTCACTGTTGAACTGTTATGTTCGGGGCATCGTTGTGGCACACTTGATGATCACGAAGTTCGAACCTGGTTAGAATTTATTCTCCATGCATGATCATTTGATTGTGCTCTCACGGCTGCACTCAGCTGTGGCAAAATGTGTATATGGTGCCATTTTTTATTGTAGGACATATTTATTATGCTGCTACCTAAAAAACAGTGGTCAGTGAGCCCGGTTAGGGCTGAGAAAACGAAGTGAGAAGCGAACGGCATACCAGTGGTTAGGCTTACATTATCAATTCACCTTACCGTAAATTTATTTTCCTTCTTTAGGGGAATAATTATTTTAAATCAAAGTGAAGGCTGCAAATATATTTTTCAGTACGTAAGATTATTTATTTGGTTGGAAATAAGTTGGGTAGGTCGCAACGGCACTTACGTATTGTTCTTTATTAATGTTGGTCGTTAGTGGCGGAACCAATTTTTCAAACGACGTTACAATAATTTTTCAAATCAAGAGCGCTGTAATAACGATATCTTTCATGTCTTACCTCCTCCAAAAAATTAAAAACATATGATGAGAAAAGCTCAAATTGAAACCCACCTTTAGGAGTGTCATCCTGTATTGCTGCTTCAAGTCGTCGCCACCCATTTTCAAGGCACTGTCGAAATGGTTAAGGGCTTCCTCGCGTCGCTCCTCGAGACATCTGGAGAGCTCCTCCTCGCTCAGCCACTTACCGCCGCAAAACATCTGAGAGTGTTGTGAGACTGTGAGCCTAAAGCCTCCCAAAAACAGCTTTGATTCACTTACCTTTCTCATGCCTCGCACATAAAACGCGCCAGCTTCTGCCAGAGCGTTTGCGTTCAGTGCCATGGCAGTCGCCTAAAAATAGATTAAAAAAACAAGTTCTGCAACCGCCATCCGCGGAATGTAAGTTCTCACCTCCAGCGCAGACTGAGGAGTGGGAATGTCGCCCTTCTTGAATGCCTCTCCATAGGCCTGCGCAAATACCTAATTGTGACACGCGTAAATAGCATGCATAGCTATACCTGAATTAAGACGAAGAGTTGCTGGCAAGTGATGTTAGCACCATTGATCCTTTTAGGTTGCAGCATTTTTGGGTGGGACACGCTCGACACAAAGTCCCCTAAGTGTTGTCTGAACTTGGGCGGAGCATCCGACAGGCATCCTTTGAAGTTCGGGTCCTCCGCCACCTGCGTGAGTAGTCGATTACTGCGTGCACATTAAAGAGTTACAACGTACCTCAGCTCCTGGATGAGGCATCAGAAAGCAGTTCATCTCCTTGAAAGAGGGCATAACACCTTCACGCAATTTGCGCAGCTCCTCAGGCGTATCTTCAGAAAACTTTAGGAATCGTTCTAGGTATTTCAGGCCCCCTTCTTCACCGAAGCTCAACTGGTGCGAATGGCTCCAATCCCTGATCAGAAACACCAGTTTCTGGAATGGTGCGTCAGTCACTTCCTGGAGTTCTCGTGCAGCCTGCACCACACAGCATTCGTAAATCTAGTGCTCCAGTGGCCCCCAGTGAGATTATATCCCGAGTTACGCACCTTTTGCACCAACTTTCCGTATTCGCAGAAGAATTGTAGATGCTGGAGGTCGTCCTCTCCAATGCGCTGCGAAAGATTGTAGATCTGGACTGAACTCAGCATTGTGCTAAGAGAAAATATCATCGCAGATTGCTTCATTGTGGAATTCCCGTCGAAGGTGCCCTGGGTGTCCATCAAGACCACAGCCACCTCCTCGCCTTCAGGTGTAGGAACCTGCACAGATATGTAGTCAGTCTTCCGAGATTCCTTAGCAGGATTGATATGCTTACCAGGAAAACTTCGCTCCAGAGGTTTATCCCCAGGGTCTCTCGCTCCCATCCTCCGCGCCAGGTGAATCCATCGAGTGTCCCGTCGGACTCGCAAAGCCAGTTGTCCCTGCATTGACTTCGCAGGCAGCGTATGAAGAAGTTAAGCAAGAAGGACTTCCCTCTCCGAAAAGCTCCAGCCACCGAGATCACAACCACGGGCTTGTCCTTGACTCGGTCGTCCAGTAATAGTTGTTTCAAGGCTGCCACATCGAGCTCCAACTCTTTATGGTCCTTGGATTTGAAGATAGGTACCTCATGGGAAGGGCCCGGTTCGTCCACCATCGCACACCTGTGATCATTCACTTGCATCAGACGATAATGCTGTGAAAAGTTCCTATTTCAAACAGAACACAAGGCTAATCAAAAACATACAGCTGTATTGCTAAACTGGTGATGCTTGTACGGGCGACTGCGTAGCTGGGAAGCGCCGATTTCTTTTGCCGAGCTGAGATCACAATGAGGAATTCCCGTTTTTTTCCAGGCAGCTACCGGCTGCTAGAGCTGGCCAAATGATGAACTCGCTGGAATTAAGCGGCCGATTTGAAATTGCTTCGAGAATTAAAGTCACGGTAACCTATTTCTGATCGATGCGCTATGAATTGTGATTTGCTGCCTATGACGTTAGGTGAGTGCTAAAGAACATGGTAACGAAAGGACACAACGAACGGGGCATTCAGTTTGCGAAGTGCTGCTTTTGTGTTTGTGACTTTAATAGTAATCAACCCATTTGCCTAGTGTCACGCCCACTACTTTCGTTGGTTCAATATTCTCAATCGACGTGTTTTCAGTCGCATTAAAGGGAAACGCGATCAGCTAAAATTTTTCGAAAGCGACATTTTGCAGGAATCGTAAGGAGCTTATGCTTAGTTTTCTTACAATCACGCTTGTATGTGTTTATTTAAACGAGCGCGAGTCGGTACAAGCACTTGAAAATGACCCAAGCCGCGTTCGTCTTATGATGTTTTGGCTTCCGTGGTCGGCTGATGGAAGTATCGGCTTTAAAACTGCTCAACCCTACATCTAGCAACCTCCGTTATAGTCAACCATCATTGCTGCTTAGGTTCGTGCGTATACATCATGCACCCTGATGTGGCATGGCTGCTGGGATCTCGCAGCGGCTTCTTTCCTTAACTGCTCTAATCTTTCGGGCGCTTTTCGGCTGGAATTGTAAAAAGAGTGGTTGCGTGATTGCAATCTTGATCGATGCTTAAATGAATGCCCCCAAGGATAGCCTCGACCGAGAAGGCGGGTAGCAGTGTAATATTTTGAATGGAACGGAATACACCCAGAAGCGGTCGAGTGTAAACACATCTATAAACGCCCAATTTGAAACATAAGAAAACATTTCCTTCCCTGTCGTCATATTCCTCATTAAACCATAATATGTCTCCGCCCTTGTGTTCTTGGCTTCTTGTAGATAGTGGCTTCAGGATGATCTCGTGCGTTTGCGGAAACTCACAGCCGGAACATCTTCACGCAGTAGTAACGAAGACTCCATATGCTATCGCATGCCTCGCTGCTTTGGTGCTGCGTCGAAGAGCACCCGGGCTGTTTCGCTCCTGTTTTCTTTCTCTGCTCGGCAGGAGATTGCATCAGGTGTGTGGCTCTTTATTTGAGACTTTGCGGTATTCAGATTCTTTCGAGAGTCTGCATTAAAGGCACCCTGCCTGCAGCGGTATTCATGAAAGTTTATGATTCATAAATCTTTTTTTCTAAGAGAAGTTTCGAGAAACGCCGCAGCTACCGGATTGTTTTCCACCCTTGGTGGCGGCCTTCAACGTAGCCTGTGATCTGAATGCAAGAGTATTTCTGCGTTTCGGGTTGACCGAAATGCGGCTATTGCGGTGGGGATCAAACGTCGTGCACGGTATCAGATCACGCGCTGCTGCCAAAGGAGCCAGTACGACAAGTGCTGTATGTAAGACTATTTTATTTCCACGCCAGTTCCGTGGTTCACTGTGAAAGTACAGCCCTCATGCAAAATTGCTTCTTTTATTTTTAGCCAGGCGGAACAGCTGGGTCACTATATCCACTCTCGCTTGGAGGCTTTAGCATAGACAATAGACGCATTGACGAGCCCGGCTGACAGCGACCAGCCGGTCTATAAGCCCTGGACGCCTATTTGTAAGTGAATGGACAACGGATCTGCGCTCTGAAGCGCACCTCAAAACAGTGAATCGCGGACGGTGCGAAACTTGCGAGTGACGGCAAAAGAGAATGGACAAACAGGGCTAACGCTCCGAGCAGGCCGCTACGCTGGCCCTGGCTATGACGGATAGTTTGGTACTGCCTTCTTCAGCGCAGATGTTTTGTTCCTTGCCTATGAGTTGTGGAGCTTGAACCCATATACATCATAGCGCGCCAAAAACGATGATGACAGACGAGGAAACAAAACAACCTCTGTCGTGTTCTCGTATTCGTGCCCTAGGTCAGTCAAATGAAGATCGTGAAAGTGTACACAAATACCAAATAATGGCGCCAGTAGCCTTGAATTTGGTGAATTTGGTTCACTAGGAGGCTGCATGGTGCTCGCTGAAACACCGGCCCAAGAGCAGTGCAAAATGGCCGCCCCACTATCGATAAGCACGAGAAACGAGCAGCATTCCGTTATTCGTTTCTCCGCAGTTAAAGTGTGAAACCTATAGAAATCCACCGTAGCATGGAGGCTTAGTATGAAGGCTAATGTTCGTTACGGAATCAATTATATGAACGGGCAAAAAAGTTCGCAAAGGGTGTGACACCCGTAGCTGATGCTCCTCGTCCGGGCCAAGCACATCGCGTTGTCACTCCAGAAACCATTGCATCCATTGAAGCCGTCGTGATTAGAAACCGACGAGCCACACTGGGCGACACTGCAGCAATTTTAAACATTAGTCATGATTCAGCGTATCATGTTGCGCATGATGTACTCGTATTTCAAAAAGTGTCTGCAAGATGGGCACCCCGGCAGATGACACCTGAACTGAAACAGCGATGTGAGGATGCATATAAACAACTTCTGCGGCGCGTTGAAGAGGACAGGGATGTTTTCCTTGCGAGAACGGCCAGCGGAGACAAAACCTGCATCCATTACCATCAACCAGATGCGAAGAGACCAAGTAAGGAATGGCGTCATTGCTCATCGCCGAAACAAAAGAAGATCCGAATCCAACCATACCGATGAAGAGGTAAGCTACGAGGTGCAAGAGTGGCTGCGTGCATTCCCAAAAAGAATTTTTTTTTCTGCGACAGTGAAGACACTTTGCAAGAGCTGGAAAACTAGCATAGAGCGCGGCGGGGGATACAGCAAGTTGTTGCGCGCGTCCGTCTACCACACCCGTTTACGGACGAAAAACACTGCAGATCAACGCACAATTAGTGTGCAGACCACCAGAACGACGCCTGAAAGGTGGAAAAAAGCAAGGATGAGACGGCACATACAGGAGAGAGCGCCATGTAGGTATGGGCGTGAGTATATGTGCGGTTCAAACAGAGGCATGCGTTGTGCCGCAGAACTGTGCACGCAAGGCCCAGAAAGGGCCGATAAGGCAGCGCCGAGGAGGCTGCCACCAGCAGAGGCTAATAACCGGCTGCTGTATAGCACTCCATGCTGTTAAGGTGTCAACTGATCTGGCAGCGGCCTGTAGGTTGAAGCAGGGGGCGCCTGCACAACAGCTGCGGCTTCTACGACGCGGCCGGGACCCGCTGCCATCTCCGCCCAGAAGGAACTCGAAGAGGAGTGACGAACAACACCGAAAATAGGCCAGCGAAGCCGCAGAGAATCGCGCATTGTTCTCTCCTCTTCACTGAGGCTCCTTTTTCTCCCAAATTTTCCCTTCCGGGGTTTCTGGGCAAGGGTGAAAAGGGGAGTGCCTGAAATGAGTACATGAAAGCGTGCGATCCGTCTTCTTTTAAATGGCGGTTTACCCTTTAAACGCAGACACGAAGGTTAATTAGCAGGAGCCGATGCCACAAATGCTGCTAATTTATGGCGAAAGTTGTTCTAGGTTACCGCGACGTCCGTCCGCTCTTTGACGCTTGGGTGTTCGGCGCTCAAGACGCGCGGAAGGGCAAGACCAGCTGGGCGTGTGACAGGACAGAACATACGCGGACGAGTTCCCTGAAACACCTTTTCGCTGTAAAATATTTGCGACCGGAGTTGAAGATCCGCAAGCAACTCACTGTATCCGGTGCCAGGGTGAACTCATCAATACGTCAGCGTAAAATGCCGACAACGCGAATTACTTTGAAGGCATATGTTCTCGCGGGTATTACTGAGCAAAGCTCACACTGCGGTAAAGCAGCAAATGGCTAGCTTGTGTGGCTCATAAGTGAAAGTTCGTGGTTGAATCTCAGGTGGGGAGGTTCTTGGCGTTCAGAAATCTGGCGATAAGAATTCGGTGATGAATTATAGGCCAATTTTTTGTTGTCCTGTGCTAGCAAGGTTATTGAACATTTCATTTTCAAGAACACGTGAGCTATTTTTTGGAAAGGGGAACTTTTTCGCGAGTAGTCAGCGTGGTTTTCTGCGTTGCCTATCGACGGTGATGCCACTGGATCATATTATGAACGAATATTTCGCGACGCTGGACAAAGGTGGCCAAATAGATGTAATTTTTATCAATTTCAAAAAAACCTTTGACCCCATGTCACGCCCGAATTCAGTGACAAAATTTACGACCCTCTTAAACAATAACCTACTTTTAATGTGGCTTCGCCCTTATCTTTCTGACAACCATCAGTACATCCAGACAGCGCAATCTAAGTCTCAGAGAGCGCCAGTACCTTCCGGGGTTCTTCAAGGCTCGGTCCTTGGCCTCCTTCTTTTTCTCATTTATCTGGATGACATGGTCATCGACTCTCCAGTACAATGCCTTTTTCTTGCAAACGACTGCACAGTCTACCACAACACTGAGGCAGTCGATGATCAAGTCCTTAAACAACTACTTAATGGCTATTACTAACAGGTGCCTCGTGTGGGAGAAAACTTTGAGCATCTCAAAACAGGCTAAAATAAGGATAGAATGTAAAAAAAAAAAACAGCCATTTCTGTACGCTTATCAACCATAGCCAAATCGCCCGTGCTGACCAACCCAAATACATAGGTGTAAATGTCGACTCCACATTAAGCTGGCATTTGCATATAAAAACATCGCCTCTGTAGCATCAAAACGACTTTGGTTGCTCAGGCATTGCTTGAAACACTGCAACAGCAAATCAGAATTAGCTGCATGGGTGTCCCCCGTACGCCCGTTAGTTCAGAACGCAGATGTAGTTTGCGATCCACTCACTAAACTGAAACGAACCACTTAGAGCGCATTCGAAAAAAAAAGCGCTTCGTTTTGTTTACATTCCTTACGGTAGGCAATTCTCCGTATCAGACCTTTATAAACAGTCTAGTCTTTGCACACTCGAATCACGGCGAAAGTTTTACCCCTTCAAAATGATATTCAGCATCGTTAACAACGACATAAAACTAGATTTCCAGACATGCATGCAGTTTAACACGACACCACCCACCCTGATGAAACACACCTAGGCGATTTTGGTACCCCTATGTCGAACAAATGAGTACAAGGCTTCCGTTTTTCGTACGCGCTATTGCAGAGTGGAACAGGCTGCCGAATTAGCTGTTGAATTTGTCAACGTGCGAATATTTTTTAGCAGCAGTTGTTCCGCACTTGTGATCGTTGCGCATTCTTTGCTAATACTTCGCAAGTGCCGCTTTTATAATAAGTGCTATTTTTTTCGCTGCATAATTTTGTTGGCGTTTTTGTATTTCATTGTTCTTCCTTCTTCATAGTACGACAATTATTCGTAAAAAATATAACTTGGGATGCTTAGTACCCACTCCTGCCTTGGCGCCAAAAGGTTGCCGGCAATATTGAATATATAAATAAAATCAGTGAGTTCCACTCAAGAGCTTGCACTGAGCTCCAGCAATCGTCTTGTTAATTATTGTGGCGTACATTAAAGCGCTTTCTTCCTGCGCCGTCGCCACACGGATTCCGTGGGAAAGTCCTAGGTGCTGATTTTCTCAGCTTGTGTCGTTCAACGGGGCTTTGTGGTAAAACTCCATTCGTTCTCTAGCCGACAACATAGAGCTAATATGTGAGAGAGGCTTTTGAACCTAACTCTGGCTTTTAAGCTCATATCTACCGCATGTCGAATAACAAAACAGGAGGCGAAAATGCAGCTCCTTTGCACCTCTTGTTTGAAGAAAAAATAACAACAACAGAATTTTCTTGACGAAAAGCGGATGCGGTCACCGCCCTCATGACAACTAGTGGGTGCGGATAGTCGATGGCGTCCACTGTACCCTGTCACGGTGTACCGTTATGCCACTGTGGAGTCAGCAGTCGGGCCCGTCAATGCGTCTATTGTGTATGCTAAAGCCTCCAAGCGAGAGAGAATAGAGTGACACAGCTGTTACGGCTTCCTGCGGAAGCATTTTTGCATCAGGGCTGTACTTTCAAAGTGAACTACGGAACTGGCGCGGAAATAAAATAGTCACACATACAGCACTTGTCGTACTGGCTCCTTTGGTTGCAGCACGTGATCTGATACCAAGCCCGAGGTATATAAGTTCGATTCCCACCGCAGTAGCCGCATTTCGGTCAAGCCGAAACGCAGAAATACTCCTGCATTCAGACGACAGGCCACGTTGAAGGCCGCCGCCAAGGGGTCGAAGTCAATCCGGAAGCAACGCCGTTTCTCACAACTTCCCTTCCTCGAGTGCCATTACAAAAAAAAAAATTATGAATCATTAACCTTCAGAATTGCCGCTACAGACAGGGCGCCTTAAAGCGGGCTCTAGAAAAGATCTGATTACCGCAAAGTCTCAAATCAAGAGCGACACTCCTGGTGCAATCTCCTGCCGAGCAGAGGAAGAACACAGGAGCGAAACAGTCCGGGTGCTCTTCGACGCAGCATCAAAGCAGCGGGGCATGCGACAGCATATGATGTCTTCGTTACTACTGCGTGAAGATGTTGCGACTGGGAAAGCATCAGCGGAGCACGAGATCATACTGAAGTCCTTATCTACAAGAAGCCAAGAACACAAATGCGGAGATACATTCTGCTTTATTGAGGAATGTGACGACAAGAAAGTAAATTATTTTCTTATATTTGAAATTGGGCTTTAATAGCTGTGTTTACACTCGACCGCTTCTGTGTGTATTCTGTTCTATTCGGAATATTGCACTGCTACTCCTCTTCTCGGTCGAGGCTACCCTGGGTTCATTGAAGCCTCAATCAAGATTTCAATTACGCCACCACTCTTCTTTCAGTTCCAGCCGAAAAGCACCCGAAAGAACCTTAGAGCAGTCAAGGAAAGAAGCCGCCGCGAGATTCCAGCCGCCATGACACAACAAGGTGCATGCTGTATACGCACGCACCTAAGTAGCAATTAGGGCTTACTAGAACGGAGTTTGCTAGATGTGGGGTTGAGCAGTTTTAAAGCCGATACTTCCATCAGCCGTCTATGGAAGCCAAAATATTGTTACGAAGAAGACGAAGCTGGCAGTGGCACGGGATGGAGCGCTCGCGCTAGGCCAGCGGCCATTAAATCATCTCTTGTCCATCCTTCATCACGCTTGATTATTCCGCTGGCCGCCATGTAACATTTAGTGTGACGTGCGGGGGTCCCTTCATCACCATCCTGGTCTCGGAGCTTCGGAATCCTGCGCCTACCGTGGACGTCGGCCGTGGCAGGGTGTCGAACCGGAACTGAACCCGAACCCGAAACCGGAACCGAACCCGAATTTTCGCCCGGAACCGGAACCGAACCGAAGCGATATTTTTTTCGCCATCTTGGAACTGAACCCGAACCGGAACGATTCAAAGGAACCGTTCCGAACCGGTTCGGGACCCGGTTCAGCCCCACTATTTTTGCATCCCGGAATACGTGTTGTTTTCCGACAAAATGAGATGATCTATCGCATAGACTTACCCACCCGTAGCTGTCTGCGCTGGGAAGTGCGAAAAGGTACCCAGTATATGCGACAGCAAACTTACAGGAGGTCTGGTGCCTGGGAAGAAGCCTAATTGACGCTTCCGTAATGTACTGCCGCCAATTCTGAACACTTGTACGTCAGGTTTATGTGAAATCTTGAGTTATAACTCCTCCCTTTAACATATTTGCGCAAATCTTTAATGAAAATGTTAGGACTGTCTAACTCAGTAAAGTACTTAGACACCAAACTTTTGCTTGCGTGCTTTCTTCTTTCAAACAATGCGTTAGACGTAGGTGTACATGGACCACCACGTGGTGTTTCACCAACACATAATAAATAATTTATGTTTGAATTTCTTCTTGACTCTGTTTCGGTTTCACAAACATAACGATGGCTGTGACGTGTAGTGGAAATTAGGTCGCGTCAGGTGCTATAAAACGGCAATATAACTGCTGATACGTCGTTCGTAGTAATTATAGGTCTTGAAGCTGGCTGATATAAGTGCTACAGTGAGTCGAAAGAACTTATCAGCGTTTGTATTAGTTTTCCCGTGCCTCACGTGACCTAATGTTCAACTCACGTCAAAGCCATCATTCGGCTGATGAAGCCGAAACAGCATGGGAGAAAAAATTATTTTGTAAATTATATAGTGCCAGTAGGCGAATACCACACGGTGATCCATGTATTCTAATATCTATGGCGTCATTTCAAAGGAGAAAACACGCAATAAAACTGAGTGTCTATAGTCATTTTAGTACCGATTGAGAATGCCTTCCTTTTCTTTGCGTCATTTCCCACCAATAGACGAAATATTAGCGCGAGGACCCAACAATGTTGTGATGGTGGTTTCTGAGGAAAGGAAATGGCGCAGTATGTCTCACTTCTTCATGGACACCTGAACCGCGCCGTAAGAAAGGGAGGAAGGTGGGAGGGAAAGAAAAAAGAGAAACAGGCGCAGTAGGGATGGGCTCCCGAATAATTTCTACCAGCAGGGGATCCTTAAAGGTCAACTGCATAGGCTTTAGAAAACAACGAGCTTAAAAGGGTCGAATGTGTGAAACTTCCAGGTAAAGTATGCGAAGTCCTCTTGGCCTAGCATTTGAAACGGTGACGTAACCACCAATTACAATTGCGACGGCCTTCAAGCTTCTCCGCAGCGCACAACGCTAAGTAGGGGACGCATGATGACGTCATCGAAAGTATCCGTACATTTCCAACGCATAAACGCCTGCTTTGAAGGAAAAAAAACAACGGAACCGAAGTCAAAGCCCGCCGAACGTTGTTTGGAAGCGTCCAACGAGGCACGGCAGGGTGTGGCTGACGGTAGCAGTAATTTGAAATCATACCTTCCGTGACATCACACTGAACTTCCCCGCACTCCTTGTTGCTTTGAGGAGGAGTGTAAAATATAATCGTAGATTACGTCACTATTTTAAATGGTAGTGCAAAAAACTTAGCATGCTTTACCTACAGCCTATATAGATTTGAGTCTTCGACTATCGCGAAATTCTCAAAAAGTGGCGCAGCTGCCCTTTAACGTGCACTGACGTCGCGCAGCATAGGGTGCCTTTTGCGTTTCGCCTCCATCGAAACGTGGCCTCCGGGGCCGAGTTCGAACCCGGGTACACCAAATAAGTAACCGAGCGCCATAACCACTGAGCAACCGCAGTGGGTAGCGCAATATTTACTTTTGTGGGCGCTCTTTGTCTTAGACAGCAAGTTGTAAATAAAACCCCTCACGATGGGCCTGTCGGGCAATAAAAAAAAATGGCTCAATGGCTGTGGAGCTCGCCTGCTTATTCCAAAAAACAGAAACCAGCATGCTCTCTCGCACGTCGAAAATCACCAGCTGGTCTCCGTTAATCTGGAGCCCTCCACTACACCGTCTGTCATATTGGCCCAATGTCTACTGGACATTTAATCCTGAGATATTGCTATAGTTTTACCAAAAGAAGGATGTATAAATTGGTGCAGCTTCTTTTTTTTTTTTTTTTGGACACCGCATATTCTTGTTTGCGCGCGACGGAAATAAGCAACGAAAGGCGGGTTCTCAATGGTGGAGATGTACTTATAAGGAAAAAATCAAATACTGATTACACAAAAGGGCAATGCGGAAATACATGTGCTCGCTGGCATGCGATAGTGATTACGCCCAAAAAGATGCTACTGCGATGCAATGTATCTACGATAAAGTGATTTCGTTATGCCGATTCGCTGAAATCGTTCTGCTCCTAAGAATTGCTGCCAGTCGCCAGCGCGCGGCTTAATCCGCTGTCCTCGCACTGCTCGGTCTTGAATTCTCTGTCTGGCGACTTATATCTACTTTTCGCAGTCATATTGTTAATGATTGTTAGTGTTTTTTTTTTATTAGAACACTTGGGCGATTGAATACGTTGAGCATTCACAACAATCTGCCTTGGCTATATCGGGTACAGGTGGGTGATGGGGTGGTGGTGAGATGGGTGAAAGTTTTTGAAGGTGCTTTTTTACCAGTGAATGCCCTGATGTGCGCCCACCGGAGTGTGCATCAAGGACGGAGGCTGCACGCACGCAGCGCGGTTATTTTTGGGAAAGCATACTCTTTTAGTTGTTCTTTTTACTGCTAACGCAGTAAAAAAAAAAAACAACTAAAAGAGTATGCATAGTCTTACCTCTGACTCCGAGCGAGATTCGTACTAATGGCGGCGCAACAGAAAACTCTGTTTAAAGATGCTTTAGGCTATTCGGCTATCTTGTAGGCTTCTTTATATGGTTGTTTCATGGAATATTTGGAACCTCTCTGACCGTCCTCATGCCTTATTTGACCGCTTCGAATTCAGCGATCTCGGCATAAGGCCTCATGCCACCATAACTGCCTGCCTCCGCCAGCACGTGAAAATTCCAGACGGTGCACACGCCATGAAAGGGGAACCAGTCAGGAGGTTGAACTTGCGCAGCATATTCCTCCTGCGTTAAAGTGCACTGTTGTCTGAACAGTGACCTCGTGGAACGCGGCGGTTCTGTGTCCTATGAACACGAAGAGTTCGCACGGAATTCCAGAGTTTTTCATCGCAGACATAAGTGTTATATGAAATGTATGATGCCAATGGGTTTTTTAAGAGACTGCTTAAGTATGTCCCAAATGAATACAGCATCATGACAAAAATATTATTTTATTGCTGAAATTGTTTCTCGTTGCTCGCACAGGTAGAAATGCATTGACCACGGCACAAACGCCCCTTTGGCGCGAAGGTACGTCTTAACATGAAAGGTCCATGTCCGTAGGGCGAAAAAGGTTTTTGTGGCCGATTAAAACTAAGTCAAGCCCACTTATAGCGAACCTGACGGTCCCGCAGGTCCTATTCGTTATATCTAGTGTTCGTTGGAAGTAGATTCTTCTTGCAACAGCCAAAAATACTAAAGCCGCTAAAACGTCCAGGAGATAGGGAGTGCCGTCTACTATGGAATATAGTCTTCGAATTTCATTGAAAAAGATGTCATGACTCGACTGCGATGTGCATGCGTAGTATGTTTTTTTTAAATTTTAATATTTGTTCTTCTGTTTTTTGGATTGTTCACTGTGTCCTGCGCCTTCATATACTTTTCCGAGAATGTAATATAAACAGTTGTTAGTCAGCGTCTGTGCCGTCTCGAGACTTCCGTTTGTCCTGTTTACTGCGCTGCCTAAGCAACTAGCGTTACCAACTAGTCCAGTTTTGTGTTCTCGTAAACAAACCTTTGCATTTTTTATTTTGTATAGCGATGTGCAAGAAAAGAGAAAACGCATATCACTGAAACCCATCTGCTTTTTCATTTTTTTTTGTCCTGAACCCATTTGAACCCGTTTGAACCGGTTCGAGACGGTCCGAACCGGTTCGAACCGGGACGGAATGGCCTTCTGGAGCCGAACCCGGAACTGAACCCGAAAGGCGTGAACCCGAACCCGAACCGAACCTGGCCGTGAGTACCTGATCCGCCGCCCGGCCGAGCCCCAGCCCGCCCGACCTGAACCGACCTCGCCGCTCACCCCAGCCCCGTCCCCCGCCCGGACGCGTATTCGCCAACTGCAGCCTGTACAGCCACAAGGCTTGAAACCACGTTGAATTGATCACGGTGACAGAAAATTGTCACAAAGGCTTACCTAAAAGGGATAATTATTCCTTAAATAATGCTGAAAAGTCTATACCAACCTATTGTTAACCATGTAATATTTAGTTTAAATTCAAAGCTGATATTCCAGCGCTTTGAGTAATCTGTGTAAAAGTATGCAGAAAATTTTTTGAAAATCTTAAACGGCGTTATATGCCACTAAGCATAACGATCTGCGACATGAAAGGGAAAAAAATTAAAAAATGAGATATAAAAAACAATAAAATTTCAGTACAGAGAGCGGAGTCGAACGGCCGACCTTCCATACGGCAATACGTGCCTCTAATCCACTGCGCCATAGCGGCGATGTCAACCCGTCGTTCTGAATGAATATTTATAACCAGCCTTAATGGTGGCTGCTACCTGCCGGTGGGCGGCGCTGTCATCGCTGGCTGTACCGGCTGCATTTGGCGAACACGCCGCCCGGACCACAGGACACGACAACCCAAAACCCGACCGACCCAAGACCCTGCCCACACATGAGGACACCGCCCCACTGCCCCTGCCGTTCGGTGCGTCCAAGGGCCTCGGCCGTCAGCTCCTGGCACCCTACGGCCCGGATGCTTCGTGGACCGGGACTCATCCGCCTATCATCTCATCCACCGTGGCGGCCAGCACTTCACCACCTTGCCACTTCTCTTCTGCCCTGGAAGCCATCGTTGTTGTGTAGATATATATACATACATACATATATATATATACATACATACATACATACATACATATATATATATATAATTATATATATATATATAATAATTATATAATTATATAATTATATATATATATATTACAATTACAATTTTACGATTACAATTTTTACAATTTTTCAAGCTAGACCCCTTCCGCACCTACACGCCGCTGCCAATGAGTTTTACAGTTTTCGTACGCCTCCAGGAACGCCTGGACCGGAGTGCTGTTTAGCTCCCTCGTCACGGCCTGTTGAACCACCTCTACCGATCCGTGATGTTTCCCCTCAAGCGTCGATTTTATTCTCGGGAATAGAAAAAAGTCTGGCGGGGCCAAGTCGAGGCTGTAGGGGGGCTGAGGCAGCGTTGCCGCATTGTGCTGGGCAAAAAATCGGGGTCCTCATTCACATGATGAAGAAGATCCTACCGGTTGGCCTTTTCCTCCTCTGACAACACTTCTGGCACCAACTTCGCGCAAGCTTTCCTCATGGATAAGTTTTCTGTCATGATATCAAAAATTTCGGTTTGAGGAATGCTCAAGTCATCAGCAATCATTCTGATACTCATTCTACGATTACTGTTAAGTAAATGTTTCACTCGCCACACATTTTCGTTGGTCTTGCTGGTCGAAGGGCGTCTGGAGCGGTTTTCTTCCACCACTCTTTACTTACCTTCTCGGAAAAGCTTGTTCCACTCAAAAAACACCTGATCTACCCATGGAAGCGTCACCGTAGGCCTCCTTAATCATGTTGTGAGTCTCTTTGCCCGTCTTTCGAAGATTCACTCAAAATTTGATCGCGTATCGCTGATCCAGTAAACGCTCGACGATTCTGCGTGACGAGATGTTTCGACAGGGGTTCACTGTACAAGCGACCTCCTCTCTTTAACGGCCGAGAGCCGACTGCCGATTTTCCCCAGCATTCCCAATATCCCCCTTCAACGATCCTGCACGCGCAGGCCACCTCTCGTCCGCCCGTTCGCCTAGGAAAAAACCAGTCCTACTACTTTCAGAACAGACCCTGTATATATATATATATCATCCCTTTGTCCACGTCTTCAATTTACGATCGGGACGATCGCTCGGTGGTCCCGGGTAATGTTATGTAGAAGACGAAGCTGGCAGTGGCGCGGGACGGCGCGCTCGCACTAGACCAGCGGCCATTAAATCATCTCTTGTCCATCGTTCACCACGCCTCCTTCTTCAGCTGGCCGCCATGTAACAATATAAGACGAAAGCGGCCTGGGTCATTTTCAAGTGTTTGTACCAATAAAGCTCTTTTGAAAAAAAAACACAAACAAGCGTGATTGTAAGAAAACTAGGCATGTCCGCCTTAGCATTCCTGCATAACGTCGCTTTCGCAACATTTTAGCTGATCGCGGCTCTCTTTAATGCGACTGAAAACGCGTCAATTGAGAATATTGAACTAACGAAAGAGGTGGGTGTGACACTGGGCAAATAGTCTTATAACTATTAGCGTCCCAAGCACAAAAGCAACACTTCACAAACTGAATGCCTTGTTGGTTGTGTCTTTTCATTGCCATGGTCTTGAGCAATGACCTAAAGTGACATGCAGCAAACCACAATTCATTCCGCATCGATCAGAAGTAGGTAAGTGTAGCTTTCTTTCTCAAAGCAAATTCAAATCGGCCGCTCAAATCAAGCGAGTCCATAATTTCGGCAGCTCCCTTGGAAAAGGCGGGAAGTACTCTATGTGAACACAGCTTGACAAAAGAACTCGCTGCTTCCCAGCTAGGCAGTCCCCGAACGAGCATCAGCGCCTTAACAATATTGCTCAACGTTTCCGAATATCCCCGTCTTCTAACAGGTTTGACAAGGTTAATATATTTAGCTTGTTCTAGCCTTAGCTTGTCCTAGCTTTAGCTCGTTCTAGGTAGAAAACAAGCTCCCAACAGACCACCTTACACATAAACGAGAAGACTGAAAAGTGGCACGCTCATTCCCGAACATGGAGAGACGTGTTACGAAACAACCGGGCACTCGCACAAGCTGCGCCTAGCTCCCTTTGTGAGTAACATCATTTGGCGGTGACGTTCACGTCGCATGTTTTCTTTAGGTTTACACAATTGTGTCCGGTGTGCGGTGTGTTACAGGAACAATCGAATATGCATTGAAGGATTGTTTGTTCTAGCTCAAGTGTTCTGAGCTAGTCCAAGTGTGCAAGTTTTGTTTCCATTTTCGTGAATAACAATGTGTGTGGTCGTAACGTCTCAACTTAGTCGTTTGTATAAAAACCATTGTTCTTAAAACCAAACTGTAGTTCCCGAGTTTGAACTTGCGTGTGGGCTATTGTCTTTTATGCCTCAATTTTGGCTTCCCTGCAGGCAACTTTCCTGGTCATACTGAGACCCGTCTGCGTGACGAGCAATCCAGGATAACAAAGACGGCTCTTTCGGGTTTTCATCTTGGTACCCTCTCCGCCTGTACATAGCTAATAGATTGTAAGGTGTCAGGGAGAAAGAAAGAAAGAAAAGAAGAGAGAAAGAAGGAAACAGAAAGAAACGAACAAAGAAAGGAAGCTAGAAAGAAAGAAATAAGGAAAGATAAAAGAAAGTAACAAAGGAATAAATAAATAAATAAAGAAAGAAAGAGAAAAAATAAAGAAAGAAAGACAGAAAGGAAGGAAGAAAAAAAAGAAGGAAAGGAAGAAAGAAAGACAGAAAGGAAGACAGAAAGAAAGGAAGCAAGAAGGAAAGGAAAACAAAAAGAAAGAAAGAAAGAAAGAGAGAGAGAAGAAAGAAAGAGAGAAGAAAGAAAGAGAGAAAGAAAGAAAGAAAGAAAGAAAGAAAGAAAGGAAGAAAGAAAGAAAGAAAGAAAGAAAGAAAGAAAGAAAGAAAGAAAGAAAGGAATGGAGAAGGAAAGATAGAATAGAAGAAAGAGAGCGAGACGGAAAGGTAGAAGGAAACGAACAAAGAAAGGAAGCTAGAAACAAAGAAATAAAGAGAAAGAAATGAAGAAAGAAAAAAGAAGGAAAGAAAGGAAGAGAGAAAGAAAGAAGGACAGAAAAAAAAAACAAAGAAAGAAAGAGAGATAGAAAGAACGAAAGAAAGAAACAAGGGGAGAAAGAAATAGAGAAATGAAGGAAAAAAGGAAGAAAGAGACTTAGGAAGACAGAAATCCTGCATTGTTTCACCCTGTATTGTTTTGGACTGCTGTTACCGCTTTCATTGAATCATACAGTGTGTTTATCACTTATTTTGACTTATTGATGTTTTAGGAATTTATTGTTCTCTGCTGGTATTTGTATTTTCAGTGTTATTATGTATTACCCACTCTCCTCTGTAATGCTTTGCCCTGAGGGTAATATAAATAATGAAATAGATAAATAAATAAATAAATAAAGAGATAAAGAAGGGGAGAAAGCAAGCAAGAGAGAAAGGAAGAAAGGAAGGAAAGAACAAAAGAAAGAAAGAGAGAAAGGAAGAGAGAAAGGAAGAAGGAAGGAAAGAAAGAAAGCAAGAAAGAAGGAAAGAAAGAAAGAAAGCAAGAAAGAAAGCAAGAAAGAAAGCAAGAAAGAAAGAAAGCAAGAAAGAAAGAAAGAAAGAAAGAAAGAAAGAAAGAAAGAAAGAAAGAAAGAAAGAAAGAAAGAAAGAAAGAAAGAAAGAAAGAAAGAAAGAAAAGGACTGCTGTTACCGCTTTCATTGAATCATACAGTGTGTTTATCACTTATTTTGACTTATTGATGTTTTAGGAATTTATTGTTCTCTGCTGGTATTTGTATTTTCAGTGGTATTTGTATTTTCAGTGTTATTAAAGAAAGAAAGAAAGAAAGAAAGAAAGAAAGAAAGAAAGAAAGAAAGAAAGAAAGAAAGAAAGAAAGAAAGAAAGAAAGAAAATTTAAAGTTGTGGGCATTACAGGCGGAGAGGAAAAATGTTTGGAAAAGGGCAGGGGAAAACCGATATTCTGCTTCTCATCCACACATATTGAGTAATCACCTCTTGAGTTCCCATACACTGACCTCTTTTATATTGCCACAACGTGTTCAGGACATAATAAAACACTTTAGTGCGATTGAATTAACTGCTCTGTTAAACTGCTGAACAACTGTATTCCACCGACATAAATCAATTCAAACCTGTCTATGTATATTTCTGTCCCATGCCATCCAACCGCCGTCACACTACGTATTGCCCGAGCCTTCTCAGGCGCGCTCTACCCTCACCCGTACCCGTGAACGGGCGGAATGTTCCTGGCCCGCGTGTACGCCCTGTGTCGGGCGACAAGCCGCTCCGAGAGCTCCCGTTACATCCTGCATAGACAGCGGTGTTGAGAGGTACACTCACCCGAGCGTCGACAACTGAACCGCAGGGACGAGTAGCAGGAGGCAGTGGAGTCGACCACGTCTACGGCAAGACTACAGCGATCCTGCGCAGCCGGCTCCTTTATAAGCAGACGCTCCCACCCAGTAAGGAAGCAGACACCGCGGGGCGTCTATCACGTGTGCCGTGTGACGTCACTGTGTCAGGTGTTGGCGCGAACGAACAGCGCCACTTATTGTCAACGAGCGGCGGCGTGGGAAGCGGCGGCCCGCTCCTCCCCGTTTCTGCTATTGTGCGCACACTCGACGCGAACTCCAGCTGGGCAGAACCCGCGGACACTGCGCGGACGCCAGACGTCGGTTGATTGATCACCAAGACGGCGACGAGGGTGCACATGCACCGGAGACAGAAGGGTGGAAAGGCAATAATTTGACATTGCAACACTTAAAAGGAGACCTTAGCGCCAGTTTGGCCCGAAAATCAGGACAAGACGACTGTTATTTACAGAAATGAATGGCCATGACCATTGCCAGAGAAACTCTTCCTCACACAAGAAAAAAAGTTCCTCGGACGAAAAACTGATCAGTTCCCGTCGGAGACGGTCGAGAATCGGCCACACAGTGCGGCGTCGAAAGCCACCAGCGACCGCGGCGCATCGACTGCGCCATAAACTAAAAAGACCCGCAAAAATTAACAGGCGACCAAAACGGCCGCTGAAGAAGCGGCCGCGGGAGACGAAGCACGAAATACCCTGCCCACGTAATCCGGCACGAACCGCGCGCCAAAAGACACGCGCTACCACGCAGGTGACTGTAGCGTGGCGATTAGATTCCGGGAGCGGGAAATTCGGTCAGGAACTGGAACGTAACACACCCCACCCCTCTAACCGATCACAAGCAGGGAGCACTGCCCAGCCAACTTTCCAGACAAAGGCGTGTAGATGTGCCGACGCTAAGCACGCCCACTGAACGCGGCGCATAAGTGAGCGGCGACCCGCCAACACAACAGGCAACAATAGCGAGCCCATAATGTCCACCACAAAGTCTGCGACGATGTTGACATTAGGTGCTACTGCGGTTACATGCCTGTAAAAGGCCACTGACGAGACATACAACGCGGTAGTTTGCTCAGACTGAGGTCCATGACTTACAGGGGCCACCGGATCCAAAAAGCGCAAAGAAGGGCCCAAAAAGTACCGAGTCAGGGTTCGCGCCGGAGACGCGTTTCCTAGCAGGATACGCAGAATACCCTTTAAAGCGCCTGTGCCCACCACCCTGGTCGCAAACACTCTCTACCTCTATTTGAGCGAGCCTCCTCTCCTTCCATTCCCACCTCGAAATTTTTCTCTCCCGCTCCTCGTCGAGTAGGCTCGGCACGGCAAAATCACCCCTTCTTTCTGCGATGTAAGCCGGAGGCGTAGTGTCTGTGGAGTGCGTCACATATCTACGTCATGGCCCCGGCTTCAATAGAATTCTTTTCTTGGTTTTTGCTGCTGGGCTGTTCTAGGGGGGGAGGGGGGAGGCGCTGCAGGTTTCCTAACACCCTCTCTGTTTTGCTCTTTGGGTCTCCTCGCGGTGTTTCGCCGCGTTTTTTTTTTATTTGTCCTTCCTCTTTCCAGTTGCTGTTTTTTCTCTGTTTGAAGCTTTTTTTTCACCTTCGCTACTCCATTCCCTGCCCTTCCTGGTTGGGGGTGCAACAAAGCTGCTCGACCCCTGTTACCGGCCTGTATTCATCCCTCGCTAGACTTGTTAGCGAGCGCATCCTTTCATACATCTGTTTGTCATTCCCAGTTAGCGAGCCACCTTTTCATTTTTTTGGGGCCTCCCCACCGGTTCACGAGCGGAGGGGCGGAAGTCGGCTGTGTTCGAAAGACATGGCGAAGTGCGGACCCGGCAACCGCCCGTTTGCTTTTCTTCATGTGTGTTTGTGTTCTGTGTGTTTGTGTCTTTTCTCCGCTCCGAAGCCCATGTCGTTCATTGGAGTCAAGGCGTACGCAAGATGCATGAAGAATAGGCGGTGTGTGTGTGGAGCGGTCAAGTGGGCGAGCGAGGGAAAGGCTCTGCTGCACTAGTAATTAAAACCTTGTTTTGGCGGGCTTGCATCAGAGCGTCTCGTGACGTGATCACGGCGGGGGGGGGCGAACCAAATCCCAAAAATGTCCGGACCCTGGTCAGTGGCCCTTTAAAGCTAACAGCGCGTACGTAACAGACAAATTTTGAAACGCAAAACCTCCTCTCTCCCGTGGTTGTCCAAGAACAGCACGAGCCACAAGCTCGGTACCGGCTGACCAAAAAAAAAAAGAAAAAACTGTAGTCTGCACTCGCCTTATGACACGGAGGGGTGGTTTACCAGTGTGGCAGAGGTACCAGAAGGCACCGGGAAGGACTGACTGAACCAGGTAGCGCCTCTCAAGCAGAGGCAGGTCGAATGTCTGAGACCCTTCGCATACGAGCTGTAATGTCTTCGACGACCGAAGACCACACACCGTCCCATATTCCAGCACAGCCGTAGGACACACCTAAAATGCGCATCTGCGCGCACCAATGCAACGGTATTGCAGATGTAATACGAGTCTGGGTAGACCCCCCAAAAAATGAAACGACTCTTAGAGTAATTAAGAGGAGCTCCAGACAAGGAGGCGTACTCACGAAAAACATTTAGAATCTCAAGCAGGCTAAGTACAGCTAAGTACAGAGTGATGTCATCTGCATGTGCCGTTGGAAGGCAGTTTATCGGCGGTGACGGCAAAACAGCTGCTTTTCCACGAAGATGCATGTAATCTGCACTACAGCGAAGCAAGCCCGGAGAGCCGCTATCGCCGAGCTGCTGCTGGAACGTCAACGGAGCCACGCCTACGCGGGTATATAACCAGGATCCCGTCAGCTGGACACTTCAGTGGACTTGGTGGCACCGACCGGATACCAATGCTCAAGCACTTCGTTTTTGTCGTACAGGTTGGTGGCAAATACTCTGTTTCCTCAGTTAGAGACAATGATGTAACCCTGACGGTGCTACCAAGTCCACAATTTCTCCTGAGCATGCTTTGTGACTGTTATAGTGTCATTAGGCTTTTACTGTTGACATCCGGTGACATTGAACTCAACCCAGGCCCTAGCTCTGACTCTGACGGTCATCTTAGCAATGAACTACTGAAAAAGATTCTGAAAGAACAAGCAAAAACAAACAAAACTTTGCAGGAGTTAGTTACAAACCTAAAACATGTCGAGACAACGGTTGATAATATGAGGTTGAGAATTGAAACAATTGAAAACGACTTAGGTAGGTTGAAGAAATGCGAAGAAAGACTTGATGAAAGTGAAAGACTATACAGAAGTACGAACAAACACATTCACGGTATAGCAGCAAAAATAGATGACTTGGAAAACCGAAGTCGACGCAACAACTTATTGATTTATGGTGTGACCGAGAAACCGGAGGAAGACGCTAAATCACTTGAGGAACACGTGAAGCAAGAAATCTTCAGAGACAAGCTGGGCATGGAAGTGAAATCGGCCGAAAGAATTCACAGGATAGGTAATCCTAAAGGCAAAACACCACGTCCAGTCATAGTTCGGTTCTTCAATTCCGCAGAGAAAACAGATATTATGTCAAGCTGTTTCAAACTAAAGGGCTCTAACATTTCCATATCTGAAGATTTTTCAAAAAGGGTACGAGACTTACGCACTAAGCTATGGCGCTCATCGGAGCGAGAGAGGGCGGCTGGGGCAAAGGTGTCGCTTTCCTTTAATAAGCTAAAGGTCAATGGCAAGGTTTTCATTTGGGATGAAACACAACAAACCAGGGTCGAAATAACAAGAAGGGCCGATGATGCAAGGCACACCCAGCCTAACTCAACTCCAGGAGCAGCAAGCTCGAACAGTAATAATATCTGACCGGCCAAAACCAAAACACTAAGAATCCTGTCATTCAATGCTAGAAGTATAGTAAACAAGTTAGGTCACCTCGAGCAGCTAATTCTGGGACACCATCCTCACATCATAATTATAACAGAAACATGGTTACAAGCAGGGGTACGTGATTCGGAAGTTGTCCCATCAACATATAAATTGCTACGTAAAGATAGGGGTTCGCGAGGGGGTGGTGTAGCTATAGCTATTAAAAACAACATAAAATACTCAGTCCTGAAGGGTATTGATGACCACGAAAGTGTGTGGTGCAAAATAACATATTCCGGTAAATGTATATTACTGGGAGGCGTGTATCGAACCCCAAACGCCCCGCCAGATTATCTTGAAAAAATGAACGATTATCTGTCCCAGCACACTAACTGAAGATCTAAGTTGATTTTATCGGGGGACTTTAACTTGCCAGGGATAAATTGGGCGGACTTTTCACACGACGGAAAAGATGCCCAAAGCGCGGAAACGCTTTTATTTACAGCATTTAGTTTTTCCTTAGATCAGCTGGTTACCGATAACACCCGAGTTCTGTCGTCTTCCTCTTCACTTCTTGATTTAATTTTTGTTAGCAGTACACTTCCAGGGTGTTCAGTGCGCATCGAAGACGGCATATCTGACCACAAACTGCTAGTATTGTCATGCCCCATAGTAGTCACTTGCAAAAAGAAGAAAACACTGCCAACCTTTGTCAAGGACTATGAGCGTGCAGATGACACTGCAATTCTAAATGCACTTGAGAACAGCTTTGCCGAATTCAGCGCACTGACCGATGTTCGTGAACTATGGTCCTGTTTCAAAAACATTGTAAATACTTGCGAAAAGAGATACGTTCCGCTTCGAAAAAAACGCATAAACACGGAGTACCCGTGGGTAACGCGCGAGATAATTCAACTTAAAAGAAAAATAAAACGACGGCGTAAAAAAGGAAACAAGAATGACATTGCAAGTCTTGTTAACTGCTTACAGAGCAAAATCCGAGACGCAAAAACTCGCTTCTTTGATTTGACGCTGCCTTCCTTCATGGCTCACAACCCTCATAAGTTTTGGCGCTACTTATCTGAAGAACAGTCAACTGGTTCCATCATTACAGATTTCAGCGACACCATAAGTAAACCTGATGACATTGCAAATGAATTCAATAAGTTTTTCCAGTCCGTTTTCACCAGAACAGCCTCTCACGCTTCTCTACCCGCATACACAATCAAGGAACCCATGACAGAACTAATCATTAGTGAAGATGGAATCCTTTCTCTTTTACAAACACTTGACACAAAAAAATCTCCGGGTCCTGATTCCATCTCGAACACATTTTTAGTCCGATACGCTGACTGGGTGTCTAAATACCTGCATAAAATTTACACAACATCTTTACAAACACTCGTAATTCCAGATGACTGGCGCTGTGCCAAAATAATTCGTATACACAAATCGGGTCCTAGAACTGAACTGAATAATTATCGTCCGATATCGTTAACAAGCACTAGTTGTAAAATGATGGAACACATTATTTTTAAAGCCATAATCTCATATCTAGAAAATAATAATCTCATTTATGAAAAACAACATGGTTTCAGAACAGGGCTTTCAACAGTAACGCAGCTTGCTGAAATTACTCACGACATCGCTAACATAATTAATGAAGGCTACCAGATAGATGCTATATTCTTAGACTTCTCCTAAGCATTTGATGTTGTTCCTCACGATGACCTTGTAACAAAATTACTATCTTTTGGCATTGATCGCAACATTGTGTCATGGATTTCCTGCTATTTGCAGAACAGAAAACAATGCGTTAAAATAGGTGAATACGTTTCGCAAAACCTGGATGTGTATTCGGGTGTACCCCAGGGATCAGTACTTGCGCCTCTTTTGTTCCTCATTTATATAAATGATATTCATTCCTGTGTTAGTTCATCGATCCAGCTTCGCCTTTTTGCAGACGATTGTGTCGTATATATAGCTGTAAAAAAATCTGACGATCAAATTCTCCTTAACAATTCCCTAGAATCAATCCACGCTTGGTGTATGACCTGGGGAATGAAACTTAACGCAGATAAAACCAAAAGTATCACATTCACTAATAAGAAGCATCCTCTAAGTTTTACATACACACTTGGTGACATACAGGTTAAAAAATATGATCAGGTGAAGTATCTGGGGCTCATCCTAACATCTAACCTGCGTTGGGAGCCCTACATCAAATCCATTTGCTCTAAAGCAGAAGGTAAATTACATTATTTAAGGAGAAAGCTCCGTAACACGCCGGCCCATATTAAACTCAGTGCCTATAAAACTCTTATAAGACCTACCCTAGAATATGCGGATATAGTCTGGAGCCCCCATAAAAAAAGTTTAATCAACAAATTAGAGCGCATCCAAAAACTAGCAGGGAGGTTTGTCTATTCAAAGTATTCACGTCAAACTAGCGCTACCAGTCTAATAGTTCAGTCAAATTTACAAAGCCTGTCACAGAGAAGAATCATTTCAAGATTAAAGTTTTTGTTCCAACTTCTTCACGGTCACTTCAAAATAGCCAATTCACAATACTTACACCCGCCATTCAAACACTCGTCTAGAACAAACCATAGTAAAACACTTCGTCAACCAGTCAGCCGTGTAAATATCCACAGGTACTCCCTGTTTCCAGATGCTATATCATATTGGAATAAATTGCCTGAAGATGCGGTGAAGTGTACGTCCGTGGAACCATTTCTTAATTATATCGAAAAAATTGACTTTTCTGTTTAATTCTCTCCTAATCTTTTTGTGTTTGGGTCAGAGAACATCTCTGTATTTTTGAATTTTTGTTTTTACTTTGTTTGATCAATGATGCATTGTAAACACTCCTGCATGGGCCCGAAAAGGGCCTGCAGTATGTTCAAATAAATAAATAAATAACCAGTGACGCGTACCGTTTCGCTCCCTGGCAAAGCCAGACCTCTAATAAGGGAGTGGCGATTGGCTGCCAAGAGGATAGGTTCTAATGCTAAGACAAACAAAAGGGGGGAGAGCGGACAACCTTGACGGACGCCTCGGCGAACATAAAATGCGGTCAGCAGCCGAGTGCCGTAACCACTAAGCCACCGCGGCAGGGCACACCGTGTTCAGGACCTAATAAAATACTTTAGCGCGATTGAATTAACTGCCATGTTAAACTGCTGAACAACAATATTCCACCGACATAATTGAATTGAAACCTGTCTATGTATACTCCTGGTCTATGCCATCCAACCGCTGTCCATCTACGTACTGCCCGAGCCTCCTCAGGAGCGCTGTACCCTCACCCCTACCCGTGAACGGGCGGAATGTTCCTGGCCCGCGTGTACGCCGTGTGTCGGGCGACAAGCCGCTCCGAGAGCTCCCGTTACATCCTGCATAGACAGCGGTGTTGAGAGTTACACTCACCCGAGCGTCGACAACTGAACCGCAGGGACGAGGAGCAGGGGGCAGTGGAGGCGACCACGTCTACAGCACGACTACCGCGACCTTGCGCAGCCGGCTGCTTTATAAGCAGACGCTCCCACCCAGCAAGGAAGCAGACCCCGCGGGGCGCCTATCACGTGTGCCGTGTGATGCACTGTGTCAGGTGTTGGCGCGAACGACCAGCGCCACTTATTGTCAACCAGCGGCGGCTTGGGAAGCGGCGGCCCGCTCCTCCCCGTTTCCGCGATTGTGCGCACACTCGACGCGACCTCCAGCTGGGCAGAACGCGCGGACACTGCGCGGACGCCAGACGGCAGTTGATTGATCACCAAGACGGCGACGAGGGTGCAGATGCATCGGAGACAGAAGGATGAAAAGGCAATAATTTGACATTGAAACACTTAAAAGGAGACCTTAGCGCCAGTTTGGCGTGAAAGTCAGGACAAGACGACTGTTAATTACAGAAATGAATAGCCATAACCGTTGCCGGAGAAACTCTTCCTCACCCAAGAAAAAAAGTTGCTCGGACGAAAAACTGATCATTTCCCTCAGTTTTACTATTTTTTACTTTTTATGGCTAGGGTTCAAGGCTGTCGCCACACGCTCCCTCCGCAGTTTATTTTTTTTTTGTTCCTTCATGCCGGTTTGCAGGCATGAGCCAGAACAGAAGGCGCGTTGGAAAGCGTTGTGCAGACGACGCGACGCCAAGGCTACGCCCAACCTACTCCCGTCAGTCAGAACGATGCAGCAGTGGAGTGCCTTTAGCGAAAGTAACCCCCCATGACGTCAACAGGGTTGAGAGTAGTGGGGCGGGGCCGTTTTTGTTGAAGGAAAGAACGAGCGGGCTTTGATTTTAATTTACGCAGCTTTTCGGGGCGAGCATGGCTCTAGTATTTTGCAGAGGTTATCTTCGATGCCTCATCTATTCAGTGGGCTTGTTTTTCAAAAATGTCCCGACCCTGGTCAATGGCGCTTTAAAGCTAACAGCGAGGACGTACCAGACAAATTTTGAAAGGCAAAACCTCCTCTCTCCCGTGGTTGTCCAAGAACAGCACGAGCCACAAGCTCGGTAACGCCTGACCAAAAAAAAAGAAAAAACTGTAGTCTGCACCCGCCTTATGACACGGAGGGGTGGTTTACCAGTGTAGCAGAGGTACCAGACGGCACCGGGAATGACTGGTTGAACCAGGTAGCGCCTATCAAGCTGAGGCAGGTCGAATGTCTGCGCCCTTCGCATACGAGCTGTAATGTCTTCGACGACCGAAGACCACACACCGTCCCATATTCCAGCACAGCCGTAGGACACACCTAAAATGCGCATCTGCACGCACCAATGCAAAGGTATTGCAGATGTAATACGAGTCTGGGTAGACCCCACAAAAAAGTAACCACTCTTCGAGTAATTAAGAGCAGCTCCAGGCAAGGAGGCGTACTCACGAAAAACATTTATGCTGAGTTCCAATGTCAGATCGAGACCGCTCCGAAGGATCGCGTACCGAGCGCGTCGGAGCGCGTAGCTTCGCCACCTCCCATTTTGCGATTGGAATGCCAGTGCTCCCTCGGGAGCGCGACGCCAGCACCGCAGCGGCGAGCCGCGCAAACTAGGCGCGCCGTCGGAGCGGACGCCCTGCTAGCTTCGTGTTCGAGTGCGAGAGTTGCGCGAGGCGCGATCTCTGCGTTGACAGACGCCGTCTAGGTGAAACAAAAAGGAGGTAGTACGAAGGCCGGAATGTAAAGCCAAAACCAAAGCGTATGTACAGGATGGTCCACTCTCTCCGTGAACACGCGAGTATGCGGCCGCGGTCTTCGGAGAGCAAGTGAGCCTGTCCCTAGCGTTCACGAAAGATGTGGCGGACGACGCGCAGGCAAGTGGCTCGCTGCTCGATTTTCCAGCCTTGTGACTGCGAGACGCAAACCGCTGAACCAATCAGCGAGTCAGTCGACCTTTCGGCAACGACGCCGCCCGCAGACACGCCGAGCGACGAACTGCGCTGCCCCCCGGACAACGTTTCTCCCTGGCTGCCGTAGTCGTCGCTAAGCCTAACTGTTTTTCATCGATGCTGCAGCTGAGGGCGCTTCGGAACTGGCCAGCGCTGTAGTAAAGGTGCTACTCGCGTCACCGTTTTACTGTGTTCCTCGTCTCATAATAAAATAAAGACATGATCGATTTCTGCGACGCCTCCAGCAGCGGAGCTAGCAGACAGCAGGCCAGCCGCACTGGGCATTAGGAAGAAATTTGCTTGTGTCGCAGTTATCACTTCTACCAGCAACTCGGTATTCGCCAACGATCCTCAAAAATGATTCATTTGTTACATTCCCCTACTCCAGGGCTTGGTATGAACGCGAACAAAGAATATTAGAGCATTTTTCTGACGCCGGCGGCAGGCATATACAGGCCGGCAGCTTCACACTCGCGGTCCGTTTCAGACGAATCTTCACTGCTGGACTCTGAGCTTTCAGTGCCCGAGTCGGAACTGTCATTTCCATGACGCAAAATTAGTGCCGCACGGCTCGAAGCAAGATCATTGCCGTCCACTGTTGACTGGAAAGTGCCCGGCTGTCCCGGCTCGCCCGGCTCACCTCGTAGCGACGACAGGAACGAAGCGGCTGCTGCCGGTCGCGACCGGAAGCAGACGCGGCGGAAAAGAAAACGTCACGCGAGGTTCCGGTCAAATCTGCCGATTTCGGCGGATCAAGTATCGCTGCTCCACGGAGCGATCCGGGATTTACGCCTGATCCCGATCTGCCATTGGAACATACAACTCGCGCTCCCATTTTACCATTGGAATTCAATATTAGAGTCTCAAGCAGGCTAAGTACAGCTAAGTACGGAGTGATGTCATCTGCATAAGCGTACCGCTTCGCTCCCTGGCAAAGCCAGACCTCTAATAAGGGAGCGGCGATTGGCTGCCAAGAGGATAGGTTCTAATGCTAAGACAAACAAAAGGGGGGAGAGCGGACAACCTTGACGGACGGCGCGGCGAACATAAAATGCGGTCAGCAGCCGAGTGCCGTTAACCACTGCGCCACCGCGGCGGTGCACACCCTGTTCAGGACCTAATAAGATACTTTAGCGCGATTGAATTAACTGCCCTCTTAAACTGCTGAACAACTGTATTCCACCGACATAATCGAATTGAAACCTGTCTATGTATACTCCTGGTCTATGCCATCCAACCGCTGTCCATCTACGTACTGCCCGAGCCTCCTCAGGAGCGCTGTACCCTCACCCCTACCCGTGAACGGGCGGAATGTTCCTGGCCCGCGTGTACGCCCTGTGTCGGGCGACAAGCCGCTCCGAGAGCTCCCGTTACATCCTGCATAGACAGCGGTGTTGAGAGGTACACTCACCCGAGCGTCGACAACTGAACCGCAGGGACGAGTAGCAGGAGGCAGTGGAGGCGACCACGTCTACGGCAAGACTACAGCGATCCTGCGCAGCCGGCTGCTTTATAAGCAGACGCTCCCACCCAGTAAGGAAGCAGACACCGCGGGGCGTCTATCACGTGTGCCGTGTGACGTCACTGTGTCAGGTGTTGGCGCGAACGAACAGCGCCACTTATTGCCAACGAGCGGCGGCGTGGGAAGCGGCGGCCCGCTCCTCCCCGTTTCTGCTATTGTGCGCACACTCGACGCGAACTCCAGCTGGGCAGAACCTGCGGACACTGCGCGGACGCCAGACGTCGGTTGATTGATCACCAAGACGGCGACGAGGGTGCACATGCACCGGAGACAGAAGGGTGGAAAGGCAATAATTTGACATTGCAACACTTAAAAGGAGACCTTAGCGCCAGTTTGGCCCGAAAATCAGGACAAGACGACTGTTATTTACAGAAATGAATGGCCATGACCATTGCCAGAGAAACTCTTCCTCACACAAGAAAAAAAGTTCCTCGGACGAAAAACTGATCAGTTCCCGTCGGAGACGGCCGAGAATCGGCCACACAGTGCGGCGTCGAAAGCCACCAGCGACCGCGGCGCATCGACTGCGCCATAAACTAAAAAGACCCGCAAAAATTAACAGGCGACCAAAACGGCCGCTGAAGAAGCGGCCGCGGGAGACGAAGCACGAAATACCCTGCCCACGTAATCCCGCACGAACCGCGCGCCAAAAGACACGCGCTACCACGCAGGTGACTGTAGCGTGGCGATTAGATTCCGGGAGCGGGAAATTCGGTCAGGAACTGGAACGTAACACACCCCACCTCTCTAACCGATCACAAGCAGGGAGCACTGCCCAGCCAACTTTCCAGACAAAGGCGTGTAGATGTGCCGACGCTAAGCACGCCCACTGAACGCGGCGCATAAGTGAGCGGCGACCCGCCAACACAACAGGCAACAATAGCGAGCCCATAATGTCCACCACAAAGTCTGCGACGATGTTGACATTAGGTGCTACTGCGGTTACATGCCTGTAAAAGGCCACTGACGAGACATAGAACGCGGTAGTTTGCTCAGACTGAGGTCCATGACTTACAGGGGCCACGGGATCCAAAAAGCGCAAAGAAGGGCCCAAAAAGTACCGAGTCAGGGTTCGCGCCGGAGACGCGTTTCCTAGCAGGATACGCAGAATACCCTTTAAAGGGCCTGTGACCACCACCCTGGTCGCAAACACTCTCTACCTCTATTTGAGCGAGCCTCCTCTCCTTCCATTCCCACCTCGAAATTTTTCTCTCCCGCTCCTCGTCGAGTAGGCTCGGCACGGCAAAATCACCCCTTCTTTCTGCGATGTAAGCCGGAGGCGTAGTGTCTGTGGAGTGCGTCACATATCTACGTCATGGCCCCGGCTTCAATAGAATTCTTTTCTTGGTTTTTGCTGCTGGGCTGTTCTAGGGGGGGAGGGGGGAGGCGCTGCAGGTTTCCTAACACCCTCTCTGTTTTGCTCTTTGGGTCTCCTCGCGGTGTTTCGCCGCGTTTTTTTTTTATTTGTCCTTCCTCTTTCCAGTTGCTGTTTTTTCTCTGTTTGAAGCTTTTTTTTCACCTTCGCTACTCCATTCCCTGCCCTTCCTGGTTGGGGGTGCAACAAAGCTGCTCGACCCCTGTTACCGGCCTGTATTCATCCCTCGCTAGACTTGTTAGCGAGCGCATCCTTTCATACATCTGTTTGTCATTCCCAGTTAGCGAGCCACCTTTTCATTTTTTTGGGGCCTCCCCACCGGTTCACGAGCGGAGGGGCGGAAGTCGGCTGTGTTCGAAAGACATGGCGAAGTGCGGACCCGGCAACCGCCCGTTTGCTTTTCTTCATGTGTGTTTGTGTTCTGTGTGTTTGTGTCTTTTCTCCGCTCCGAAGCCCATGTCGTTCATTGGAGTCAAGGCGTACGCAAGATGCATGAAGAATAAGCGGTGTGTGTGCGGAGCGGTCAAGTGGGCGAGCGAGGGAAAGGCTCTGCTGCACTAGTAATTAAAAACTTGTTTTGGCGGGCTTGCATCAGAGCGTCTCGTGACGTGATCACGGCGGGGGGGGGGGCGAACCAAATCCCAAAAATGTCCGGACCCTGGTCAGTGGCCCTTTAAAGCTAACAGCGCGTACGTAACAGACAAATTTTGAAACGCAAAACCTCCTCTCTCCCGTGGTTGTCCAAGAACAGCACGAGCCACAAGCTCGGTACCGGCTGACCAAAAAAAAAGAAAAAACTGTAGTCTGCACCCGCCTTATGACACGGAGGGGTGGTTTACCAGTGTGGCAGAGGTACCAGAAGGCACCGGGAAGGACTGACTGAACCAGGTAGCGCCTCTCAAGCAGAGGCAGGTCGAATGTCTGAGACCCTTCGCATACGAGCTGTAATGTCTTCGACGACCGAAGACCACACACCGTCCCATATTCCAGCACAGCCGTAGGACACACCTAAAATGCGCATCTGCGCGCACCAATGCAACGGTATTGCAGATGTAATACGAGTCTGGGTAGACCCCCCAAAAAATGAAACGACTCTTAGAGTAATTAAGAGGAGCTCCAGACAAGGAGGCGTACTCAAAAAAACATTTAGAATCTCAAGCAGGCTAAGTACAGCTAAGTACAGAGTGATGTCATCTGCATGTGCCGTTGGAAGGCAGTTTATCGGCGGTGACGGCAAAACAGCTGCTTTTCCACGAAGATGCATGTAATCTGCACTACAGCGAAGCAAGCCCGGAGAGCCGCTATCGCCGAGCTGCTGCTGGAACGTCAACGGAGCCACGCCTACGCGGGTATATAACCAGGATCCCGTCAGCTGGACACTTCAGTGGACTTGGTGGCACCGACCGGATACCAATGCTCAAGCACTTCGTTTTTGTCGTACAGGTTGGTGGCAAATACTCTGTTTCCTCAGTTAGAGACAATGATGTAACCCTGACGGTGCTACCAAGTCCACAATTTCTCCTGAGCATGCTTTGTGACTGTTATAGTGTCATTAGGCTTTTACTGTTGACATCCGGTGACATTGAACTCAACCCAGGCCCTAGCTCTGACTCTGACGGTCATCTTAGCAATGAACTACTGAAAAAGATTCTGAAAGAACAAGCAAAAAAAAAACAAAACTTTGCAGGAGTTAGTTACAAACCTAAAACATGACGAGACAACGGTTGATAATATGAGGTTGAGAATTGAAACAATTGAAAACGACTTAGGTAGGTTGAAGAAATGCGAAGAAAGACTTGATGAAAGTGAAAGACTATACAGAAGTGCGAACAAACACATTCACGGTATAGCAGCAAAAATAGATGACTTGGAAAACCGAAGTCGACGCAACAACTTATTGATTTATGGTGTGACCGAGAAACCGGAGGAAGACGCTAAATCACTTGAGGAACACGTGAAGCAAGAAATCTTCAGAGACAAGCTGGGCATGGAAGTGAAATCGGCCGAAAGAATTCACAGGATAGGTAATCCTAAAGGCAAAACACCACGTCCAGTCATAGTTCGGTTCTTCAATTCCGCAGAGAAAACAGATATTATGTCAAGCTGTTTCAAACTAAAGGGCTCTAACATTTCCATATCTGAAGATTTTTCAAAAAGGGTACGAGACTTACGCACTAAGCTATGGCGCTCATCGGAGCGAGAGAGGGCGGCTGGGGCAAAGGTGTCGCTTTCCTTTAATAAGCTAAAGGTCAATGGCAAGGTTTTCATTTGGGATGAAACACAACAAACCAGGGTCGAAATAACAAGAAGGGCCGATGATGCAAGGCACACCCAGCCTAACTCAACTCCAGGAGCAGCAAGCTCGAACAGTAATAATATCTGACCGGCCAAAACCAAAACACTAAGAATCCTGTCATTCAATGCTAGAAGTACAGTAAACAAGTTAGGTCACCTCGAGCAGCTAATTCTGGGACACCATCCTCACATCATAATTATAACAGAAACATGGTTACAAGCAGGGGTACGTGATTCGGAAGTTGTCCCATCAACATATAAATTGCTACGTAAAGATAGGGGTTCGCGAGGGGGTGGTGTAGCTATAGCTATTAAAAACAACATAAAATACTCAGTCCTGAAGGGTATTGATGACCACGAAAGTGTGTGGTGCAAAATAACATATTCCGGTAAATGTATATTACTGGGAGGCGTGTATCGAACCCCAAACGCCCCGCCAGATTATCTTGAAAAAATGAACGATTATCTGTCCCAGCACACTAACTGAAGATCTAAGTTGATTTTATCGGGGGACTTTAACTTGCCAGGGATAAATTGGGCGGACTTTTCACACGACGGAAAAGATGCCCAAAGCGCGGAAACGCTTTTATTTACAGCATTTAGTTTTTCCTTAGATCAGCTGGTTACCGATAACACCCGAGTTCTGTCGTCTTCCTCTTCACTTCTTGATTTAATTTTTGTTAGCAGTACACTTCCAGGGTGTTCAGTGCGCATCGAAGACGGCATATCTGACCACAAACTGCTAGTATTGTCATGCCCCATAGTAGTCACTTGCAAAAAGAAGAAAACACTGCCAACCTTTGTCAAGGACTATGAGCGTGCAGATGACCCTGCAATTCTAAATGCACTTGAGAACAGCTTTTCCGAATTCAGCGCACTGACCGATGTTCGTGAACTATGGTCCTGTTTCAAAAACATTGTAAATACTTGCGAAAAGAGATACGTTCCGCTTCGTAAAAAACGCATAAACACGGAGTACCCGTGGGTAACGCGCGAGATAATTCAACTTAAAAGAAAAATAAAACGACGGCGTAAAAAAGGAAACAAGAATGACATTGCAAGTCTTGTTAACTGCTTACAGAGCAAAATCCGAGACGCAAAAACTCGCTTCTTTGATTTGACGCTGCCTTCCTTCATGGCTCACAACCCTCATAAGTTTTGGCGCTACTTATCTGAAGAACAGTCAACTGGTTCCATCATTACAGATTTCAGCGACACCATAAGTAAACCTGATGACATTGCAAATGAATTCAATAAGTTTTTCCAGTCCGTTTTCACCAGAACAGCCTCTCACGCTTCTCTACCCGCATACACAATCAAGGAACCCATGACAGAACTAATCATTAGTGAAGATGGAATCCTTTCTCTTTTACAAACACTTGACACAAAAAAATCTCCGGGTCCTGATTCCATCTCGAACACATTTTTAATCCGATACGCTGACTGGGTGTCTAAATACCTGCATAAAATTTACACAACATCTTTACAAACACTCGTAATTCCAGATGACTGGCGCTGTGCCAAAATAATTCCTATACACAAATCGGGTCCTAGAACTGAACTGAATAATTATCGTCCGATATCGTTAACAAGCACTAGTTGTAAAATGATGGAACACATTATTTTTAAAGCCATAATCTCATATCTAGAAAATAATAATCTCATTTATGAAAAACAACATGGTTTCAGAACAGGGCTTTCAACAGTAACGCAGCTTGCTGAAATTACTCACGACATCGCTAACATAATTAATGAAGGCTACCAGATAGATGCTATATTCTTAGACTTCTCCTAAGCATTTGATGTTGTTCCTCACGATGACCTTGTAACAAAATTACTATCTTTTGGCATTGATCGCAACATTGTGTCATGGATTTCCTGCTATTTGCAGAACAGAAAACAATGCGTTAAAATAGGTGAATACGTTTCGGAAAACCTGGATGTGTATTCGGGTGTACCCCAGGGATCAGTACTTGCGCCTCTTTTGTTCCTCATTTATATAAATGATATTCATTCCTGTGTTAGTTCATCGATCCAGCTTCGCCTTTTTGCAGACGATTGTGTCGTATATATAGCTGTAAAAAAATCTGACGATCAAATTCTCCTTAACAATTCCCTAGAATCAATCCACGCTTGGTGTATGACCTGGGGAATGAAACTTAACGCAGATAAAACCAAAAGTATCACATTCACTAATAAGAAGCATCCTCTAAGTTTTACATACACACTTGGTGACATACAGGTTAAAAAATATGATCAGGTGAAGTATCTGGGGCTCATCCTAACATCTAACCTGCGTTGGGAGCCCTACATCAAATCCATTTGCTCTAAAGCAGAAGGTAAATTACATTATTTAAGGAGAAAGCTCCGTAACACGCCGGCCCATATTAAACTCAGTGCCTATAAAACTCTTATAAGACCTACCCTAGAATATGCGGATATAGTCTGGAGCCCCCATAAAAAAAGTTTAATCAACAAATTAGAGCGCATCCAAAAACTAGCAGGGAGGTTTGTCTATTCAAAGTATTCACGTCAAACTAGCGCTACCAGTCTAATAGTTCAGTCAAATTTACAAAGCCTGTCACAGAGAAGAATCATTTCAAGATTAAAGTTTTTGTTCCAACTTCTTCACGGTCACTTCAAAATAGCCAATTCACAATACTTACACCCGCCATTCAAACACTCGTCTAGAACAAACCATAGTAAAACACTTCGTCAACCAGTCAGCCGTGTAAATATCCACAGGTACTCCCTGTTTCCAGATGCTATATCATATTGGAATAAATTGCCTGAAGATGCGGTGAAGTGTACGTCCGTGGAACCATTTCTTAATTATATCGAAAAAATTGACTTTTCTGTTTAATTCTCTCCTAATCTTTTTGTGTTTGGGTCAGAGAACATCTCTGTATTTTTGAATTTTTGTTTTTACTTTGTTTGATCAATGATGCATTGTAAACACTCCTGCATGGGCCCGAAAAGGGCCTGCAGTATGTTCAAATAAATAAATAAATAACCAGTGACGCGTACCGTTTCGCTCCCTGGCAAAGCCAGACCTCTAATAAGGGAGTGGCGATTGGCTGCCAAGAGGATAGGTTCTAATGCTAAGACAAACAAAAGGGGGGAGAGCGGACAACCTTGACGGACGCCTCGGCGAACATAAAATGCGGTCAGCAGCCGAGTGCCGTAACCACTAAGCCACCGCGGCAGGGCACACCGTGTTCAGGACCTAATAAAATACTTTAGCGCGATTGAATTAACTGCCATGTTAAACTGCTGAACAACAATATTCCACCGACATAATTGAATTGAAACCTGTCTATGTATACTCCTGGTCTATGCCATCCAACCGCTGTCCATCTACGTACTGCCCGAGCCTCCTCAGGAGCGCTGTACCCTCACCCCTACCCGTGAACGGGCGGAATGTTCCTGGCCCGCGTGTACGCCGTGTGTCGGGCGACAAGCCGCTCCGAGAGCTCCCGTTACATCCTGCATAGACAGCGGTGTTGAGAGTTACACTCACCCGAGCGTCGACAACTGAACCGCAGGGACGAGGAGCAGGGGGCAGTGGAGGCGACCACGTCTACAGCACGACTACCGCGACCTTGCGCAGCCGGCTGCTTTATAAGCAGACGCTCCCACCCAGCAAGGAAGCAGACCCCGCGGGGCGCCTATCACGTGTGCCGTGTGATGCACTGTGTCAGGTGTTGGCGCGAACGACCAGCGCCACTTATTGTCAACCAGCGGCGGCTTGGGAAGCGGCGGCCCGCTCCTCCCCGTTTCCGCGATTGTGCGCACACTCGACGCGACCTCCAGCTGGGCAGAACGCGCGGACACTGCGCGGACGCCAGACGGCAGTTGATTGATCACCAAGACGGCGACGAGGGTGCAGATGCATCGGAGACAGAAGGATGAAAAGGCAATAATTTGACATTGAAACACTTAAAAGGAGACCTTAGCGCCAGTTTGGCGTGAAAGTCAGGACAAGACGACTGTTAATTACAGAAATGAATAGCCATAACCGTTGCCGGAGAAACTCTTCCTCACCCAAGAAAAAAAGTTGCTCGGACGAAAAACTGATCATTTCCCTCAGTTTTACTATTTTTTACTTTTTATGGCTAGGGTTCAAGGCTGTCGCCACACGCTCCCTCCGCAGTTTATTTTTTTTTTGTTCCTTCATGCCGGTTTGCAGGCATGAGCCAGAACAGAAGGCGCGTTGGAAAGCGTTGTGCAGACGACGCGACGCCAAGGCTACGCCCAACCTACTCCCGTCAGTCAGAACGATGCAGCAGTGGAGTGCCTTTAGCGAAAGTAACCCCCCATGACGTCAACAGGGTTGAGAGTAGTGGGGCGGGGCCGTTTTTGTTGAAGGAAAGAACGAGCGGGCTTTGATTTTAATTTACGCAGCTTTTCGGGGCGAGCATGGCTCTAGTATTTTGCAGAGGTTATCTTCGATGCCTCATCTATTCAGTGGGCTTGTTTTTCAAAAATGTCCCGACCCTGGTCAATGGCGCTTTAAAGCTAACAGCGAGGACGTACCAGACAAATTTTGAAAGGCAAAACCTCCTCTCTCCCGTGGTTGTCCAAGAACAGCACGAGCCACAAGCTCGGTAACGCCTGACCAAAAAAAAAGAAAAAACTGTAGTCTGCACCCGCCTTATGACACGAAGGGGTGGTTTACCAGTGTAGCAGAGGTACCAGACGGCACCGGGAATGACTGGTTGAACCAGGTAGCGCCTATCAAGCTGAGGCAGGTCGAATGTCTGCGCCCTTCGCATACGAGCTGTAATGTCTTCGACGACCGAAGACCACACACCGTCCCATATTCCAGCACAGCCGTAGGACACACCTAAAATGCGCATCTGCACGCACCAATGCAAAGGTATTGCAGATGTAATACGAGTCTGGGTAGACCCCACAAAAAAGTAACCACTCTTCGAGTAATTAAGAGCAGCTCCAGGCAAGGAGGCGTACTCACGAAAAACATTTATGCTGAGTTCCAATGTCAGATCGAGACCGCTCCGAAGGATCGCGTACCGAGCGCGTCGGAGCGCGTAGCTTCGCCACCTCCCATTTTGCGATTGGAATGCCAGTGCTCCCTCGGGAGCGCGACGCCAGCACCGCAGCGGCGAGCCGCGCAAACTAGGCGCGCCGTCGGAGCGGACGCCCTGCTAGCTTCGTGTTCGAGTGCGAGAGTTGCGCGAGGCGCGATCTCTGCGTTGACAGACGCCGTCTAGGTGAAACAAAAAGGAGGTAGTACGAAGGCCGGAATGTAAAGCCAAAACCAAAGCGTATGTACAGGATGGTCCACTCTCTCCGTGAACACGCGAGTATGCGGCCGCGGTCTTCGGAGAGCAAGTGAGCCTGTCCCTAGCGTTCACGAAAGATGTGGCGGACGACGCGCAGGCAAGTGGCTCGCTGCTCGATTTTCCAGCCTTGTGACTGCGAGACGCAAACCGCTGAACCAATCAGCGAGACAGTCGACCTTTCGGCAACGACGCCGCCCGCAGACACGCCGAGCGACGAACTGCGCTGCCCCCCGGACAACGTTTCTCCCTGGCTGCCGTAGTCGTCGCTAAGCCTAACTGTTTTTCATCGATGCTGCAGCTGAGGGCGCTTCGGAACTGGCCAGCGCTGTAGTAAAGGTGCTACTCGCGTCACCGTTTTACTGTGTTCCTCGTCTCATAATAAAATAAAGACATGATCGATTTCTGCGACGCCTCCAGCAGCGGAGCTAGCAGACAGCAGGCCAGCCGCACTGGGCATTAGGAAGAAATTTGCTTGTGTCGCAGTTATCACTTCTACCAGCAACTCGGTATTCGCCAACGATCCTCAAAAATGATTCATTTGTTACATTCCCCTACTCCAGGGCTTGGTATGAACGCGAACAAAGAATATTAGAGCATTTTTCTGACGCCGGCGGCAGGCATATACAGGCCGGCAGCTTCACACTCGCGGTCCGTTTCAGACGAATCTTCACTGCTGGACTCTGAGCTTTCAGTGCCCGAGTCGGAACTGTCATTTCCATGACGCAAAATTAGTGCCGCACGGCTCGAAGCAAGATCATTGCCGTCCACTGTTGACTGGAAAGTGCCCGGCTGTCCCGGCTCGCCCGGCTCACCTCGTAGCGACGACAGGAACGAAGCGGCTGCTGCCGGTCGCGACCGGAAGCAGACGCGGCGGAAAAGAAAACGTCACGCGAGGTTCCGGTCAAATCTGCCGATTTCGGCGGATCAAGTATCGCTGCTCCACGGAGCGATCCGGGATTTACGCCTGATCCCGATCTGCCATTGGAACATACAACTCGCGCTCCCATTTTACCATTGGAATTCAATATTAGAGTCTCAAGCAGGCTAAGTACAGCTAAGTACGGAGTGATGTCATCTGCATAAGCGTACCGCTTCGCTCCCTGGCAAAGCCAGACCTCTAATAAGGGAGCGGCGATTGGCTGCCAAGAGGATAGGTTCTAATGCTAAGACAAACAAAAGGGGGGAGAGCGGACAACCTTGACGGACGGCGCGGCGAACATAAAATGCGGTCAGCAGCCGAGTGCCGTTAACCACTGCGCCACCGCGGCGGTGCACACCCTGTTCAGGACCTAATAAGATACTTTAGCGCGATTGAATTAACTGCCCTCTTAAACTGCTGAACAACTGTATTCCACCGACATAATCGAATTGAAACCTGTCTATGTATACTCCTGGTCTATGCCATCCAACCGCTGTCCATCTACGTACTGCCCGAGCCTCCTCAGGAGCGCTGTACCCTCACCCCTACCCGTGAACGGGCGGAATGTTCCTGGCCCGCGTGTACGCCCTGTGTCGGGCGACAAGCCGCTCCGAGAGCTCCCGTTACATCCTGCATAGACAGCGGTGTTGAGAGGTACACTCACCCGAGCGTCGACAACTGAACCGCAGGGACGAGTAGCAGGAGGCAGTGGAGGCGACCACGTCTACGGCAAGACTACAGCGATCCTGCGCAGCCGGCTGCTTTATAAGCAGACGCTCCCACCCAGTAAGGAAGCAGACACCGCGGGGCGTCTATCACGTGTGCCGTGTGACGTCACTGTGTCAGGTGTTGGCGCGAACGAACAGCGCCACTTATTGCCAACGAGCGGCGGCGTGGGAAGCGGCGGCCCGCTCCTCCCCGTTTCTGCTATTGTGCGCACACTCGACGCGAACTCCAGCTGGGCAGAACCTGCGGACACTGCGCGGACGCCAGACGTCGGTTGATTGATCACCAAGACGGCGACGAGGGTGCACATGCACCGGAGACAGAAGGGTGGAAAGGCAATAATTTGACATTGCAACACTTAAAAGGAGACCTTAGCGCCAGTTTGGCCCGAAAATCAGGACAAGACGACTGTTATTTACAGAAATGAATGGCCATGACCATTGCCAGAGAAACTCTTCCTCACACAAGAAAAAAAGTTCCTCGGACGAAAAACTGATCAGTTCCCGTCGGAGACGGCCGAGAATCGGCCACACAGTGCGGCGTCGAAAGCCACCAGCGACCGCGGCGCATCGACTGCGCCATAAACTAAAAAGACCCGCAAAAATTAACAGGCGACCAAAACGGCCGCTGAAGAAGCGGCCGCGGGAGACGAAGCACGAAATACCCTGCCCACGTAATCCCGCACGAACCGCGCGCCAAAAGACACGCGCTACCACGCAGGTGACTGTAGCGTGGCGATTAGATTCCGGGAGCGGGAAATTCGGTCAGGAACTGGAACGTAACACACCCCACCTCTCTAACCGATCACAAGCAGGGAGCACTGCCCAGCCAACTTTCCAGACAAAGGCGTGTAGATGTGCCGACGCTAAGCACGCCCACTGAACGCGGCGCATAAGTGAGCGGCGACCCGCCAACACAACAGGCAACAATAGCGAGCCCATAATGTCCACCACAAAGTCTGCGACGATGTTGACATTAGGTGCTACTGCGGTTACATGCCTGTAAAAGGCCACTGACGAGACATAGAACGCGGTAGTTTGCTCAGACTGAGGTCCATGACTTACAGGGGCCACGGGATCCAAAAAGCGCAAAGAAGGGCCCAAAAAGTACCGAGTCAGGGTTCGCGCCGGAGACGCGTTTCCTAGCAGGATACGCAGAATACCCTTTAAAGGGCCTGTGACCACCACCCTGGTCGCAAACACTCTCTACCTCTATTTGAGCGAGCCTCCTCTCCTTCCATTCCCACCTCGAAATTTTTCTCTCCCGCTCCTCGTCGAGTAGGCTCGGCACGGCAAAATCACCCCTTCTTTCTGCGATGTAAGCCGGAGGCGTAGTGTCTGTGGAGTGCGTCACATATCTACGTCATGGCCCCGGCTTCAATAGAATTCTTTTCTTGGTTTTTGCTGCTGGGCTGTTCTAGGGGGGGAGGGGGGAGGCGCTGCAGGTTTCCTAACACCCTCTCTGTTTTGCTCTTTGGGTCTCCTCGCGGTGTTTCGCCGCGTTTTTTTTTTATTTGTCCTTCCTCTTTCCAGTTGCTGTTTTTTCTCTGTTTGAAGCTTTTTTTTCACCTTCGCTACTCCATTCCCTGCCCTTCCTGGTTGGGGGTGCAACAAAGCTGCTCGACCCCTGTTACCGGCCTGTATTCATCCCTCGCTAGACTTGTTAGCGAGCGCATCCTTTCATACATCTGTTTGTCATTCCCAGTTAGCGAGCCACCTTTTCATTTTTTTGGGGCCTCCCCACCGGTTCACGAGCGGAGGGGCGGAAGTCGGCTGTGTTCGAAAGACATGGCGAAGTGCGGACCCGGCAACCGCCCGTTTGCTTTTCTTCATGTGTGTTTGTGTTCTGTGTGTTTGTGTCTTTTCTCCGCTCCGAAGCCCATGTCGTTCATTGGAGTCAAGGCGTACGCAAGATGCATGAAGAATAAGCGGTGTGTGTGCGGAGCGGTCAAGTGGGCGAGCGAGGGAAAGGCTCTGCTGCACTAGTAATTAAAAACTTGTTTTGGCGGGCTTGCATCAGAGCGTCTCGTGACGTGATCACGGCGGGGGGGGGGGGGGCGAACCAAATCCCAAAAATGTCCGGACCCTGGTCAGTGGCCCTTTAAAGCTAACAGCGCGTACGTAACAGACAAATTTTGAAACGCAAAACCTCCTCTCTCCCGTGGTTGTCCAAGAACAGCACGAGCCACAAGCTCGGTACCGGCTGACCAAAAAAAAAGAAAAAACTGTAGTCTGCACCCGCCTTATGACACGGAGGGGTGGTTTACCAGTGTGGCAGAGGTACCAGAAGGCACCGGGAAGGACTGACTGAACCAGGTAGCGCCTCTCAAGCAGAGGCAGGTCGAATGTCTGAGACCCTTCGCATACGAGCTGTAATGTCTTCGACGACCGAAGACCACACACCGTCCCATATTCCAGCACAGCCGTAGGACACACCTAAAATGCGCATCTGCGCGCACCAATGCAACGGTATTGCAGATGTAATACGAGTCTGGGTAGACCCCCCAAAAAATGAAACGACTCTTAGAGTAATTAAGAGGAGCTCCAGACAAGGAGGCGTACTCAAAAAAACATTTAGAATCTCAAGCAGGCTAAGTACAGCTAAGTACAGAGTGATGTCATCTGCATGTGCCGTTGGAAGGCAGTTTATCGGCGGTGACGGCAAAACAGCTGCTTTTCCACGAAGATGCATGTAATCTGCACTACAGCGAAGCAAGCCCGGAGAGCCGCTATCGCCGAGCTGCTGCTGGAACGTCAACGGAGCCACGCCTACGCGGGTATATAACCAGGATCCCGTCAGCTGGACACTTCAGTGGACTTGGTGGCACCGACCGGATACCAATGCTCAAGCACTTCGTTTTTGTCGTACAGGTTGGTGGCAAATACTCTGTTTCCTCAGTTAGAGACAATGATGTAACCCTGACGGTGCTACCAAGTCCACAATTTCTCCTGAGCATGCTTTGTGACTGTTATAGTGTCATTAGGCTTTTACTGTTGACATCCGGTGACATTGAACTCAACCCAGGCCCTAGCTCTGACTCTGACGGTCATCTTAGCAATGAACTACTGAAAAAGATTCTGAAAGAACAAGCAAAAAAAAAAACAAAACTTTGCAGGAGTTAGTTACAAACCTAAAACATGACGAGACAACGGTTGATAATATGAGGTTGAGAATTGAAACAATTGAAAACGACTTAGGTAGGTTGAAGAAATGCGAAGAAAGACTTGATGAAAGTGAAAGACTATACAGAAGTGCGAACAAACACATTCACGGTATAGCAGCAAAAATAGATGACTTGGAAAACCGAAGTCGACGCAACAACTTATTGATTTATGGTGTGACCGAGAAACCGGAGGAAGACGCTAAATCACTTGAGGAACACGTGAAGCAAGAAATCTTCAGAGACAAGCTGGGCATGGAAGTGAAATCGGCCGAAAGAATTCACAGGATAGGTAATCCTAAAGGCAAAACACCACGTCCAGTCATAGTTCGGTTCTTCAATTCCGCAGAGAAAACAGATATTATGTCAAGCTGTTTCAAACTAAAGGGCTCTAACATTTCCATATCTGAAGATTTTTCAAAAAGGGTACGAGACTTACGCACTAAGCTATGGCGCTCATCGGAGCGAGAGAGGGCGGCTGGGGCAAAGGTGTCGCTTTCCTTTAATAAGCTAAAGGTCAATGGCAAGGTTTTCATTTGGGATGAAACACAACAAACCAGGGTCGAAATAACAAGAAGGGCCGATGATGCAAGGCACACCCAGCCTAACTCAACTCCAGGAGCAGCAAGCTCGAACAGTAATAATATCTGACCGGCCAAAACCAAAACACTAAGAATCCTGTCATTCAATGCTAGAAGTACAGTAAACAAGTTAGGTCACCTCGAGCAGCTAATTCTGGGACACCATCCTCACATCATAATTATAACAGAAACATGGTTACAAGCAGGGGTACGTGATTCGGAAGTTGTCCCATCAACATATAAATTGCTACGTAAAGATAGGGGTTCGCGAGGGGGTGGTGTAGCTATAGCTATTAAAAACAACATAAAATACTCAGTCCTGAAGGGTATTGATGACCACGAAAGTGTGTGGTGCAAAATAACATATTCCGGTAAATGTATATTACTGGGAGGCGTGTATCGAACCCCAAACGCCCCGCCAGATTATCTTGAAAAAATGAACGATTATCTGTCCCAGCACACTAACTGAAGATCTAAGTTGATTTTATCGGGGGACTTTAACTTGCCAGGGATAAATTGGGCGGACTTTTCACACGACGGAAAAGATGCCCAAAGCGCGGAAACGCTTTTATTTACAGCATTTAGTTTTTCCTTAGATCAGCTGGTTACCGATAACACCCGAGTTCTGTCGTCTTCCTCTTCACTTCTTGATTTAATTTTTGTTAGCAGTACACTTCCAGGGTGTTCAGTGCGCATCGAAGACGGCATATCTGACCACAAACTGCTAGTATTGTCATGCCCCATAGTAGTCACTTGCAAAAAGAAGAAAACACTGCCAACCTTTGTCAAGGACTATGAGCGTGCAGATGACCCTGCAATTCTAAATGCACTTGAGAACAGCTTTTCCGAATTCAGCGCACTGACCGATGTTCGTGAACTATGGTCCTGTTTCAAAAACATTGTAAATACTTGCGAAAAGAGATACGTTCCGCTTCGTAAAAAACGCATAAACACGGAGTACCCGTGGGTAACGCGCGAGATAATTCAACTTAAAAGAAAAATAAAACGACGGCGTAAAAAAGGAAACAAGAATGACATTGCAAGTCTTGTTAACTGCTTACAGAGCAAAATCCGAGACGCAAAAACTCGCTTCTTTGATTTGACGCTGCCTTCCTTCATGGCTCACAACCCTCATAAGTTTTGGCGCTACTTATCTGAAGAACAGTCAACTGGTTCCATCATTACAGATTTCAGCGACACCATAAGTAAACCTGATGACATTGCAAATGAATTCAATAAGTTTTTCCAGTCCGTTTTCACCAGAACAGCCTCTCACGCTTCTCTACCCGCATACACAATCAAGGAACCCATGACAGAACTAATCATTAGTGAAGATGGAATCCTTTCTCTTTTACAAACACTTGACACAAAAAAATCTCCGGGTCCTGATTCCATCTCGAACACATTTTTAATCCGATACGCTGACTGGGTGTCTAAATACCTGCATAAAATTTACACAACATCTTTACAAACACTCGTAATTCCAGATGACTGGCGCTGTGCCAAAATAATTCCTATACACAAATCGGGTCCTAGAACTGAACTGAATAATTATCGTCCGATATCGTTAACAAGCACTAGTTGTAAAATGATGGAACACATTATTTTTAAAGCCATAATCTCATATCTAGAAAATAATAATCTCATTTATGAAAAACAACATGGTTTCAGAACAGGGCTTTCAACAGTAACGCAGCTTGCTGAAATTACTCACGACATCGCTAACATAATTAATGAAGGCTACCAGATAGATGCTATATTCTTAGACTTCTCCTAAGCATTTGATGTTGTTCCTCACGATGACCTTGTAACAAAATTACTATCTTTTGGCATTGATCGCAACATTGTGTCATGGATTTCCTGCTATTTGCAGAACAGAAAACAATGCGTTAAAATAGGTGAATACGTTTCGGAAAACCTGGATGTGTATTCGGGTGTACCCCAGGGATCAGTACTTGCGCCTCTTTTGTTCCTCATTTATATAAATGATATTCATTCCTGTGTTAGTTCATCGATCCAGCTTCGCCTTTTTGCAGACGATTGTGTCGTATATATAGCTGTAAAAAAATCTGACGATCAAATTCTCCTTAACAATTCCCTAGAATCAATCCACGCTTGGTGTATGACCTGGGGAATGAAACTTAACGCAGATAAAACCAAAAGTATCACATTCACTAATAAGAAGCATCCTCTAAGTTTTACATACACACTTGGTGACATACAGGTTAAAAAATATGATCAGGTGAAGTATCTGGGGCTCATCCTAACATCCAACCTGCGTTGGGAGCCATACATCAAATCCATTTGCTCTAAAGCAGAAGGTAAATTACATTATTTAAGGAGAAAGCTCCGTAACACGCCGGCCCATATTAAACTCAGTGCCTATAAAACTCTTATAAGACCTACCCTAGAATATGCGGATATAGTCTGGAGCCCCCATAAAAAAAGTTTAATCAACAAATTAGAGCGCATCCAAAAACTAGCAGTGAGGTTTGTCTATTCAAAGTATTCACGTCAAACTAGCGCTACCAGTCTAATAGTTCAGTCAAATTTACAAAGCCTGTCACAGAGAAGAATCATTTCAAGATTAAAGTTTTTGTTCCAACTTCTTCACGGTCACTTCAAAATAGCCAATTCACAATACTTACACCCGCCATTCAAACACTCGTCTAGAACAAACCATAGTAAAACACTTCGTCAACCAGTCAGCCGTGTAAATATCCACAGGTACTCCCTGTTTCCAGATGCTATATCATATTGGAATAAATTGCCTGAAGATGCGGTGAAGTGTACGTCCGTGGAACCATTTCTTAATTATATCGAAAAAATTGACTTTTCTGTTTAATTCTCTCCTAATCTTTTTGTGTTTGGGTCAGAGAACATCTCTGTATTTTTGAATTTTTGTTTTTACTTTGTTTGATCAATGATGCATTGTAAACACTCCTGCATGGGCCCGAAAAGGGCCTGGAGTATGTTCAAATAAATAAATAAATAACCAGTGACGCGTACCGTTTCGCTCCCTGGCAAAGCCAGACCTCTAATAAGGGAGTGGCGATTGGCTGCCAAGAGGATAGGTTCTAATGCTAAGACAAACAAAAGGGGGGAGAGCGGACAACCTTGACGGACGCCTCGGCGAACATAAAATGCGGTCAGCAGCCGAGTGCCGTAACCACTGAGCCACCGCGGCAGGGCACACCGTGTTCAGGTCCTAATAAAATACTTTAGCGCGATTGAATTAACTGCCATGTTAAACTGCTGAACAACAATATTCCACCGACATAATTGAATTGAAACCTGTCTATGTATACTCCTGGTCTATGCCATCCAACCGCTGTCCATCTACGTACTGCCCGAGCCTCCTCAGGAGCGCTGTACCCTCACCCCTACCCGTGAACGGGCGGAATGTTCCTGGCCCGCGTGTACGCCCTGTGTCGGGCGACAAGCCGCTCCGAGAGCTCCCGTTACATCCTGCATAGACAGCGGTGTTGAGAGTTACACTCACCCGAGCGTCGACAACTGAACCGCAGGGACGAGGAGCAGGGGGCAGTGGAGGCGACCACGTCTACGGCACGACTACCGCGACCTTGCGCAGCCGGCTGCTTTATAAGCAGACGCTCCCACCCAGCAAGGAAGCAGACCCCGCGGGGCGCCTATCACGTGTCAGGTGTCAGGTGTTGGCGCGAACGACCAGCGCCACTTATTGTCAACCAGCGGCGGCTTGGGAAGCGGCGGCCCGCTCCTCCCCGTTTCCGCGATTGTGCGCATACTCGACGCGAACTCCAGCTGGGCAGAACGCGCGGACACTGCGCGGACGCCAGACGGCAGTTGATTGATCACCAAGACGGCGACGAGGGTGCAGATGCATCGGAGACAGAAGGATGAAAAGGCAATAATTTGACATTGAAACCCTTAAAAGGAGACTTTAGCGCCAGTTTGGCGTGAAAGTCAGGACAAGACGACTGTTAATTACAAAAATGAATAGCCATGACCGTTGCCGGAGAAACTCTTCCTCACCCAAGAAAAAAAGTTGCTCGGACGAAAAACTGATCATTTCCCTCAGTTTTACTATTTTTTACTTTTTATGGCTAGGGTTCAAGGCTGTCGCCACACGCTCCCTCCGCAGTTTATTTTTTTTTTGTTCCTTCATGCCGGTTTGCAGGCATGAGCCAGAACAGAAGGCGCGTTGGAAAGCGTTGTGCAGACGACGCGACGCCAAGGCTACGCCCAACCTACTCCCGTCAGTCAGAACGATGCAGCAGTGGAGTGCCTTTAGCGAAAGTAACCCCCCATGAAGTCAACAGGGTTGAGAGTAGTGGGGCGGGGCCGTTTTTGTTGAAGGAAAGAACGAGCGGGCTTTGATTTTAATTTACGCAGCTTTTCGGGGCGAGCATGGCTCTAGTATTTTGCAGAGGTTATCTTCGATGCCTCATCTATTCAGTGGGCTTGTTTTTCAAAAATGTCCCGACCCTGGTCAATGGCGCTTTAAAGCTAACAGCGAGGACGTACCAGACAAATTTTGAAAGGCAAAACCTCTTCTCTCCCGTGGTTGTCCAAGAACAGCACGAGCCACAAGCTCGGTAACGCCTGACCAAAAAAAAGAAAAAACTGTAGTCTGCACCCGCCTTATGACACGGAGGGGTGGTTTACCAGTGTAGCAGAGGTGCCAGACGGCACCGGGAATGACTGGTTGAACCAGGTAGCGCCTATCAAGCTGAGGCAGGTCGAATGTCTGCGCCCTTCGCATACGAGCTGTAATGTCTTCGACGACCGAAGACCACACACCGTCCCATATTCCAGCACAGCCGTAGGACACACCTAAAATGCGCATCTGCACGCACCAATGCAAAGGTATTGCAGATGTAATACGAGTCTGGGTAGACCCCACAAAAAAGTAACCACTCTTCGAGTAATTAAGAGCAGCTCCAGGCAAGGAGGCGTACTCACGAAAAACATTTATGCTGAATTCCAATGGCAGATCGAGACCGCTCCGAAGGATCGCGTACCGAGCGCGTCGGAGCGCGTAGCTTCGCCACCTCCCATTTTGCGATTGGAATGCCAGTGCTCCCTCGGGAGCGCGACGCCAGCACCGCAGCGGCGAGCCGCGCAAACTAGGCGCGCCGTCGGAGCGGACGCCCTGCTAGCTTCGTTTTCGAGTGCGAGAGTTGCGCGAGGCGCGATCTCTGCGTTGACAGACGCCGTCTAGGTGAAACAAAAAGGAGGTAGTACGAAGGCCGGAATGTAAAGCCAAAACCAAAGCGTATGTACAGGATGGTCCACTCTCTCCGTGAACACGCGAGTATGCGGCCGCGGTCTTCGGAGAGCAAGTGAGCCTGTCCCTAGCGTTCACGAAAGATGTGGCGGACGACGCGCAGGCAAGTCGCTCGCTGCTCGATTTTCCAGCCTTGTGACTGCGAGACGCAAACCGCTGAACCAATCAGCGAGACAGTCGACCTTTCGGCAACGACGCCGCCCGCAGACACGCCGAGCGACGAACTGCGCTGCCCCCCGGACAACGTTTCTCCCTGGCTGCCGTAGTCGTCGCTAAGCCTAACTGTTTTTCATCGATGCCGCAGCTGAGGGCGCTTCGGAACTGGCCAGCGCTGTAGTAAAGGTGCTACTCGCGTCACCGTTTTACTGTGTTTTTCGTCTCATAATAAAATAAAGACATGATCGATTTCTGCGACGCCTCCAGCAGAGGAGCTAGCAGACAGCAGGCCAGCCGCACTGGGCATTAGGAAGAAATTTGCTTGTGTCGCAGTTATCACTTCTACCAGCAATTCGGTATTCGCCAACGATCCTCAAAAATGATTCATTTGTTACATTCCCCTACTCCAGGGCTTGGTATGAACGCGAACAAAGAATATTAGCGCATTTTTCTGACGCCGGCGGCAGGCATATACAGGCCGGCAGCTTCACACTCGCGGTCCGTTTCAGACGAATCTTCACTGCTGGACTCTGAGCTTTCAGTGCCCGAGTCGGAACTGTCATTTCCATGACGCAAAATTAGTGCCGCACGGCTCGAAGCAAGATCATTGCCGTCCACTGTTGACTGGAAAGTGCCCGGCTGTCCCGGCTCGCCCGGCTCACCTCGTAGCGACGACAGGAACGAAGCGGCTGCTGCCGGTCGCGACCGGAAGCAGACGCGGCGGAAAAGAAAACGTCACGCGAGGTTCCGGTCAAATCTGCCGATTTCGGCGGATCAAGTATCGCTGCTCCACGGAGCGATCCGGGATTTACGCCTGATCCCGATCTGCCATTGGAACATACAACTCGCGCTCCCATTTTACCATTGGAATTCAATATTAGAGTCTCAAGCAGGCTAAGTACAGCTAAGTACGGAGTGATGTCATCTGCATAAGCGTACCGCTTCGCTCCCTGGCAAAGCCAGACCTCTAATAAGGGAGCGGCGATTGGCTGCCAAGAGGATAGGTTCTAATGCTAAGACAAACAAAAGGGGGGAGAGCGGACAACCTTGACGGACGGCGCGGCGAACATAAAATGCGGTCAGCAGCCGAGTGCCGTAACCACTGCGCCACCGCGGCGGTGCACACCCTGTTCAGGGCCTAATAAGATACTTTAGCGCGATTGAAATAACTGCCCTCTTAAACTGCTGAACAACTGTATTCCACCGACATAATCGAATTGAAACCTGTCTATGTATACTCCTGGTCTATGCCATCCAACCGCTGTCCATCTACGTACTGCCCGAGCCTCCTCAGGAGCGCTGTACCCTCACCCCTACCCGTGAACGGGCGGAATGTTCCTGGCCCGCGTGTACGCCCTGTGTCGGGCGACAAGCCGCTCCGAGAGCTCCCGTTACATCCTGCATAGACAGCGGTGTTGAGAGGTACACTCACCCGAGCGTCGACAACTGAACCGCAGGGACGAGTAGCAGGAGGCAGTGGAGGCGACCACGTCTACGGCAAGACTACAGCGATCCTGCGCAGCCGGCTGCTTTATAAGCAGACGCTCCCACCCAGTAAGGAAGCAGACACCGCGGGGCGTCTATCACGTGTGCCGTGTGACGTCACTGTGTCAGGTGTTGGCGCGAACGAACAGCGCCACTTATTGTCAACGAGCGGGGGCGTGGGAAGCGGCGGCCCGCTGCTCCCCGTTTCCGCGATTGTGCGCACACTCGACGCGAACTCCAGCTGGGCAGAACGCGCGGACACTGCGCGGACGCCAGACGGCAGTTGATTGATCACCAAAACGGCGACGAGGGTGCAGATGCACCGGAAACGGCAGCATCACTGCGCGGACAAAAGGGTTGAGAAGGCGCCCTCTGCTTTGCTTTCTCTACTTCGTTCCTTCTTCCTTCCTTTCTCTCATTCTCTCTTTCTTTCTTTCTTTTTTTCTATTCTTACTTAGTCTATTTTTCCTCCTTTCACTTTTTTTCATTGTGTAATTCCGTCATCCGCTTCGTTATTCCTTTCTCCAGTTTCTTTTATTTAGTTCATTCAATACTTCATTGTTACTCGTGGACTCTTGCCGTTTCTGGAGCTGTTTACGCGGTGACTGCTTGCGCGTGAGCGCGGCAAGCTTTGTATCCGAGCGCGTCTCTGGTGTGAAAAAAAGAAAAGGTGCTCTCTCCCTTCCCGCATTCAGGCGCACGCAACTGAATGACAGTAGAGCGAGAGTTATTTCGATTTTCGCGTGAGAACACATTGATATCCTAGTGCTACACCGTCTCCGATTCTTATGAACGCCCGTGAATATCCTGGACTGTTTATGCGGTTCGGCCTTTTTGCGGAAGAGTTGATTGCGAGTATTTTGTCCCCTCTATGCTTTTGAATCTGTACGGAAGAAAAGCTACTGAAGCAGACCGCAGCCTCGGCAAGGGGACTAAACGCCGACGCTAAGAGAGGAACAGATGCGGTAGGTGTCGATTGCGCTTCGATGGCTTCATCAGCTGTAGGTACGACGGCGCTGATCGTCGTTCTCTCAACTCTGCAGCGCGTATTCAGTCGTGAAGCGTGCATATCGAGCTTGTTGTTGACGGTGGTGTTTTTTGTTCAGACCAACAATTTCATGCTCACGCCTTTCCTATTAAATATCCCTTGAAACAGCTTCTGTTCGATGCCACTGGGCGATTTAGACACGGAGGCCAATACGTTTTTGCGCAAGACTTTCTACGCTGTGGGTTCAATTAGGAGAGCCATACGCGATTGAAGATTAAACGCTTCACAAGCCACGAAACTTTTCTTGTGAACTCTTCGAGGCTGGGGATCTGCTCGGGCCATGGACTGGCGCGTATTCCTGTGACTTCAGCTTAGTTGACCAACTTTCGACTGAGCGAAGCTGTTATTTGAACAAACTGATGGACAAAGCAGCTCTTGCCAACCGCCGCTCTGTCCAAGTCTGACTTTAATTAATAGACTCATTCAGAGCTTAACAGCTTTGAAGCAAACCGATTTCTTCCGTTCAGGTGTAGGCTTTGAAGTTTTCATCTTCTTTTCTCCATTCTCCTCTCAGCAATCATGCATCAAGGTCGAGCCTACATGGAGGAATCTTTGTTCCTCATTCATTTCTGTACACAACTCAAGATAAGGCGCACATTTTGAGATTCCCCCTGCCGCTGAAAGATGCTGAATTGTGGACGACTCTCAGGCACAGATACCTCAAGCGGTGAGGCTGCCTTTAAAAAGCGCAGGGGGGAGCCTCTGTCCGCTGGCAAACGTTTCGACAAGAGGACCTCAGGACACAGAGAACCTGAGGACGCAAGAGTACTTCAGGAGACACCCAAAGTGGATTGCTAAGAAAAAGGGTTATCATAAATTCATTGTATAACTGCGCACAAAACGAGTACGAACGCAGAACCAGACAACACGAGCACTGACTTTCAATTAATCTTTATTAGACACTTGCATACATTCATATCCTTCCTGTGAAGACGAAGTGCAGAGAAGAACTGAACTTATCAACACTGCTGATGACTTACATTTCCACAAAGACACCCTCCGAAAATTCAACTCCGCTCTGTTCAAGTGATAACGACGGTTTTCTGACGCACGAGGAAACACCCTTACCAATATGGTAAGCCTCTGTTATCTCCCGTACCGCTTGATCGCTATGTGTGAAAATTACTCACATGTCATGGACGAGAGGGCTATATGTGAGATATAGTTGACGACAGTAAATGGATATATTCGATCCCGTACGGCTCTCCAAAGATTTTTTGTGTTACGTAAGGCGGATCGCTAAATAACGACCCGTCTGTCCACCGTAGTAGTCACCGCGAGAAACGGTAAGGTGTAAACACCTTTCGCACAATGTACCATTCTGACGCCTTGCTTTACAGAGCCAATTTTTCCGTCCCCTGCTTGCATCCTGCTGCCGCCTTCGCTACACTGCCGGGCGAATGCTAGCCAGTTTTTAACGTGAAAAAAAAAAGAAAAAACGACTTCAGCGTTGTATTTTCTGCCCACTTTTCGCATGCTGTGCGACACAGCGTGTGCGTCGGGATTGCGGCAACCTTCCTACGAACTTCCAAATCATTCTGCTTATAGGCACGTGACTCTTTTCAGACTTACTCTTAGCAATCAGTCGCCGCGGTGGCTCAGTGGCTATGCAGCTCGGCTGCTGACCCGAAAGACGCGGGTTCAATTAGCCCCGTCCGCGGCAGCCGAATTTCGACGGACGCTAAATTCTAGAGGTCCGTATACTGCGCGGTGTCGGTGCTCATTAAAGAAACCCGGGTGGTCCAAATTTCCTGAGCCCTTCACTATGGCATCCCTCATAGCCAGAGTCGCATTGGGACGTTCAGCACCAATGAACCGATAAACCAATCTTAGCGATCAGTCCGCTCTCGTGCTTTCTGGTTCTTGCTTTGTTCTCATTTTCCGCGCTGTTTTACTATGGATCGTCACCAGTTTGCCGAGCTTTCTGTTCTTCTTATATAAAAAAAGGGAAAGCAGTCTGCTAAACTCCTGTTCTCCGGCCCCGTACGGAAATGTCATATCTGGTTTGATATGAAAAAATCCAGATATGAACAAATAGGGAATTGGGCATATAAGGTCTTATATGAATATACGGGCGTATATAGCCTGATATGCCCAATTCCCTATATACCATTATCTGAATGGAACTCATGTAAAGAAATATATGTATATATGGTCGTATATGTCCTGATATGCCCAATTCCCTATATATCCATATCATGACTGAACTCACATAAGACAATATATGAATATATCTGGCATATATGGCCTGATATGCCCAATTCGCTATATATTCATATCATGATTGAACTCATATAAGGATATATCTGGCATATATGGCCTGATATGCCCAATTCCCTATATATCCATATCATGATTGAACTCATATATGGATATATATGGCCTGATATGCCCCATTCCCTATATATCCATATCATGATTGAACTATCTGGCATATATATCTGGCATATATAGCCTGATATGCCCAATTCCCTATATATTCATATATGGATTGAACTTATATATGGAAATATATGTATATATGGTCCTTATATAGCCAGATATGTCCTATCCTTATATGACCATATCTGATGGAACCCATATATGGGATTTCTATATATGGGCTTTATATACCCAGATACGGCCAAATCCGTATATAGCCATATCTGCGAACAGTCATATATGGATGAATATACTTATATGGGCCATATATGGCCAAATATAGATAAATCTGTATATGTCCATATTTGGCTGAAGCTTATATATGGCGCTAGTTCTATATACGAACATATATACTGACAGATCTGCACATAACCTTATATACTTTTGGTTAAATGTTGAGGGGAAATTTCCTCTAAGGCGGAGCAGACTTCCATTAAGGTATTAATTACTTATTCGCATCCATCCATGCACAGTCATACACCATGTCCCCAGACCAGGACGAATCTTTTTACGAAAGAGCAAAAGATTCTGTGGAAGCTGTGTCGGGTCCATTTGTAGCCGTGTGACTGCTTGGCGGAATCAAAATGAGTGATTACTCCCTTATTAAAACCTTATAAGCTTTCATATGGAAATATATAATAAATGGCAGCCAATGTATATGTGCCCTCATACGGGGAGATCTACCGAAGGAGACGGTACAAAAAAATTGAACAAATCCAACGATTTGCAGCGCGCTTCATCTGCAATCTCTGCAAGTACCTAGGCTCCCCTTCTCCAATGTTGCAGGCTGCTACTTTAGAACCACACCAGCATCACAGCCAGTAAAACTATTCTCATTCGAGTTCTTTACTGCTCGCTCTCAGTGACTGCCTGCAACAGCGCCGTGGCCTTCTATTACATTAGCCAATAAAGAGTGAACATGGGGCATGGCGTCTCCAAACAGTGATGGAGGGCGGCCAAGCAAAAGATGTAATGAAATTAGTTACAACCATTGCAGAATGCTGTCATACATATGCCGTTATCGCCACATGCAGACGTAAGCGACTGTGCAGTACGTCCTTACCGCTACTACTTCAGATATGTAATACAGCTTAAATTTTTGACGCAGATTTTTATTTTAGAACTTTGAGAGATACGTTGGTGCTGTGTAGGGGGATTATACAGGATGGTTAACATTATGTAAGCGATAAACCAGATTTAATAGGCGATTAATTAACTAACATTAACTAATGAACATTTTATTTTGATTCTAAGGGGCAATATTATGTTGCGAAATTAAAGGCCGTCATCGTAAAAGGTGAGCCCAATTTCTAACTTTTTTTTAATTGCTATAAGGACTTGAAATATCGAGCGCCAGATTTTGCGCATTTCAAAGCTCGCTGAGTTGGTTTACCCGCATTGAAAATGCATAAAACTGTCGGTCACTTTTTTTATGCATCAAACACGGACACCGTTTGTGTATTTTATGATGTAGAAAAAGTTTCTTTGAATTCGGCAACGATACGACGCGCAGCGACGCGTTTATGAATATGCGAAGCGGACAAGACAATTCACTGAGCGTGCAAGTGTGTATGTTCAGTATTTCGAACCACATTAACGATTACGAAAATTTAAAAGCTAAGGTTATCTTTTTTTACTGACGGCCTTCATTTTCGCGATACAGACTTACGCCCCAAAATCAAAATTATGAAAGCTGATTAGTTAAATATAATTAATCATTTTTCAGATTATCGAGCTCTATTACGTACATAATGCCCGTCTTGCTGTACGGTCCACCGTCACTGACCAAACCGACATATCTCTCGCACTTTGTAAAATAAAAATCTGTAAACGTTAAAAAATGTCATCCAATACATCTCTAAGTGCTGCTTTAAATTGAAAAACCACTCGGTTTTATGCTGCTCTAAAGCTCCTGATAATCTTATAGCATAGGTAACACAAGTAACACAAACTAACACAATTACCACACAGAAATTGCGCAGGAAATTTTATTGGGGTACATTTAATGCTCTGGTGGTTCTATAGTTCTGTATGCTTCTTTTCGTCGATGCTTTCTTTCTCGCTCCTTATTTCGCTGTGTTTAGTGCCCACGGCCAGCAACAGCAGCTTTCCGGAGAGCTCCCGCCCCTTCTTGGTCGGCAGGGCCGTTGTGTAGGCTGCGTGGGAGATAATTTACAGCGATCATGATATAAATCTGCGCAGAACTTGTGCACATGGCCACAGTAGCATAAGTCGAAGAATTATGCACTGAATCCGAGACACCCTACCGTAAAATCCATTGTGGGATATTAAAGGTGCCCTGCGACGTACATAAAGCATGGGTTCTTTAATCTTTGTATGCAGAGTAAGGGACATTGTGAGTACTGAACGCGCAATGAGATCACCGAAATCATAATATTTGATATTTTAATCTTCGCTAGAAATGCTTGTTTCGAGCCGATGGTGTCGCAACGCGGCGGCCATTTGCGGCAGCGGAAATGAGGTGGCATCTAGATAGGGCGCTGCCTTTCTCATTGGTTGGGCGTCCAGTTTGCATATTGTTCCTTCATACTTGCGAAATGGATCCAAAATATTTTGTCTCTGAGTACTGAAAGCTTTTTCGCATGCCAAAAAAACTGGAAAGAAGCAGGGAAAGCGAACGAAAACTAACAAGAATACAGCTAGGGGCGACACTTTCCATTCCGCTTCAAACCTTCATGGCGGCCAGCGCTGTTCAAATAACGTTGGCTCAGACCAGAATGCGCGCGCGTCGAGACCGGCCGTGACCATACCAAGACGGCAGCGAAAAAAAAAGCCAGTCGACACACCTTGCCCAAAATGTGAACTTGTGAAGAGAAAGGCCAGACAGGAGACGGGAGTCGAGTTTGGGGGGGAGGGTGGCTACCGCTGACAGCCTTACAGTCCGACTAAAAAAGAAACTTCGGGGAGCTTCCTTTTCGTTAGTCACCCCTGCCCTTACTACGGCGTCGTGTACACGGGGGGAACACGTTTGGAAGACCCTGTCAAATTGCGAGGCTGTCTACAGCCACGACAAAGACAAAACTGCATGCACGCTTCCGCTGCGTGGGCGCTTGGCGCCCACGCAGCGGAAGCGTGCATGCAGTTGTCTCGGTACTGGGTGAGTGAAATGGGAGAGTGAAATGCGTTTTCGTCTGAGCTTTTCATTTCGAATTTTCAGAGTGGAATAACTTTCGCTTGCATGCTCCGATTTCTATAATTCTTTTTGCTCTGGTCTCTGGAATGCATGATGAATCTATTTAATACTATTAACTGGTACATAGCAAATCATCGCGATGCCCCTTTAAAAGCTTAGTCTCATGATTTTTTTGTTTCGGGCTTTACCATTAAAGTTTCCTGGCACAACCGCGAACGGAAACAGGTATACGCCAATTGTTTCTGAAACACGTTCGTTCGCACTAACCACCCGAAATAAAACGCGTACCAGTTCTTGATTCCACTGCTCCTGCTTAGCTGTAGAGCGCAAGCCTTGTGGCAAATGTAATGGGGCCATTGTAACCTAATTTGATACGCAGAACGCAGCAATGCTGATCCCGAGTTAAAATAGAATTAGCACTATTACTTACGACAATGAAAAGGGTTCAGTTCCTGATACGTGCATATGACAGAATCCATGACAGGTTGTTGTCTACGTCTCGTTACTTAGAAAATACATCCCTAACTAGCCCCGCAATGTGCTTAGCGAGGTTATTCTATGTTTTTTGCGTTACACAATTCATATCATGCACTTGAACTACCGCTGGCAGGAACGCAACTCGGTGGCGGTAAAAATTTCGCTACTGAAAAATGAGAGATTACTCTTCGACTGCACCTAGCCCAGCTTACAAATAAATCATGGATTATGATACCATTTAGCTTAATTTATAGCCCTATCATTGAAAACTGCCGACAGCATTGACAAAGGTAACCAACAAAGTAAAACGGGAAAAACAGTAAATGGTTGTTCACGCTTACCTGAAATATTGATGATTGCAGGTTCACAGAAACCTTGGTATTTCCCGCTCACTTGCACCCTGGATCCTTCCGATGGCTCATCATCCCATGCATGCTTGGCGCAGGTCATTTTAACGAAGTCAAAAGTGTCTTCTTCCTCAAAACGCACAAGTGTGGCGCTGTACCATGGTTTCAAAGGGAAAACAAGTGGATGCAACAACGGGTATAACCGGAAATTGCTCGCCCGGCACGAAAGTGCGTAGCACACTGCAGAGTCCGGCTTCTAGCTCTGTGCAACAGACGACAGTCAAGGGTGGCGCCACCAATGCCTTCCTTAGCAGATATCTGTGCATATCTGTGCATGTCAGATATCGCACCTGCGCACGGGCGCTCGCGCGCGCGTCAGAAGCGGGGTCCGGTTTACAACAATGGGAGGACCGCGGGGGCTGTCGGGGACTCTTTTTCTTCATGGCTTGAAGCTCTCCTCCCCTAAATTTTCTTGGAATCCTTGCAGCTCCCCAACCATCTCTTGTTCACGGCTTGACATTTTTTTCAGTCGGCTCCCTAGGGAGAGCGAGCCAGCACCAGGAGCATGGAGGTTCATGCCACTTTTCGACGCCCGTCGCGGCGCGTGCTGGGCGCGCAGGCGCTTCGCGTGTATGCCTTGGAAGTGTCCATCGAGATGGGGCTTTATATCGCGTGTATCTTTATCAAAATAAATATAACTAACGATACCCCTGCTGCGTCGTGTTTTTGGATCACTCTGTAGAACGTATTATGTAAACTGAACCGAATAAAGATTTCGTCCTATCCACATAAACCAAAGAGAGGCTTGATTGAGACCTGTTATATTCGAAGTGATTGTTAAAGCGAATTTCAAAAATCGCTAGCTCTCTGCTCCTTGTGCTGGACACTGCGCAATGAATTCGACCATACATCACGTCAGATACATCACAAAGGTCCCAATCGCCTTTCCTAGAGATTGATACAATGCGCAGCTTGACGTTTGCATTCGCTCGCAGATTTAGCATCTGCTTGTTCCGCAGATTCGGCACCCCATTCGTGAGCGGTCTTCTTTTCTTGTTGTGGCACATAATCACGTCATTTTACATGTTTGTTGCTTTAGGACAGGGTGGATTACGGGAACGTTCCAGCTGGTTATCAAAGGTAACGGCGCGCCTTCTCTATCAAATATGTAGCTAGTCAAACGGCAATTTCCGTTTTGGACAAATAGGTTTCATGAGTTTTTTGCACACATAAATGATGTTGTGAAGGTGCGGTTTCACAATTTATATTAAGAAATGATTAGCGGTACACCACAGCGGTTTCTGTATGCAAGTTATTCGGCCAAGCGGCCGTACAGTGTGGTGGAATTATCGCCGTTAATTTCCTAACAAACCTCTTAAAATTCTAATTACTTGTTGAGGCTTAAGTGCTTGTTTTTGTGAAAACACAGGCAGTCGTTGTGTTAGGGCGTTATCTTTGCCTGAATTTTTCAAAAAACGACGGCGTTCTGAGGTATCTTCAATGTCCGGTTAAATCGGCGTGATTACGACCTGACTAGAGTGACCAAGGGCGCCCTGGTGTGATGACCAGGTGCATCTCGTGATGTTTCTTCGATTTCTCTTGCCTAGAATGAAACAAAACACTTTTCAGCTTCATCTAGTGCTCGTCGTCATGAACACACAAAACTCAGCAACAAATGCCTTCTTCCAGGGAACAGCAGTTAGCATACTTCATTGGAACAATTAGATCGCTGGTATATACTGTTTTCCATGCATAATTGCACGGATTGGGTCGGAATTTTTATTTTTTTTGAGGGTGGGGGCGGGGGATTTGTGTGCGCTGTACTCCATTGCAGCACACAACAATATGTTGTAGTTCTTTAAGGAGAAGCAGAAGGCTGCAACGGCTATAAGAACCGAATTGCCTGATCTGAGGGTCGCTTTTCACTCCAAAGTTGAAGACGGGGATCGTCATCATCGTCATCCGTGATCAATTTTACAAGACAAAGAACCCTACCATCGACCACCGATTAGCTGTTGTTGAGTTCAGTCGGGCAGGGTCAGGCTACCCTTGTTTTTTGTCACATCTGCACATCAGACATTCCATAAGCTTTGACTGTGACTCGCTGCCCTTGGAGTCCATTCTGCCACTCTAAACGCCGACCTTTGTTCGGCTCGTTACTTGGCCACCCTAAGCTCATTTTTTCCGCATTTTGTTAGTGCTAAGATATGGATGACACCAGTTTGTTCTGTAATACTCTAATCGCTCCCCTTGACGTTATCGCTAGTATTTTCCTTGCCATGCCCAATGCGTGCTACACGGCTGCTTGAAATCCCGTCGAACCGATCGCCCCTCGAGTCGACAGAGCTTTGCGGTAAAATGAGAAAAAGATATCTTAGCGGAAAGTTGAGCACTCATAGGCTCTTCGGCGTCCGGCCGACATTCGACGGTTTCAAATGCTTACGAAATGCGAACAGAGACCGCCCCTGTCATTGGCGGTGGCCGTTATCTTGCCTCAGAGCCGCGTCCCGCAACTGCTTCGGCCCTCTTGATTTCGACATCTGCTGCGGACTTGTTTCTTCTCCTCTTTGTTTAGCACACTGCTTGCGTTGTCACTAATTTAGTACTTCAAGTTAATGACTCGTCATTCAGCATTTACAGCGTGCGCGTGAAATTTCAGCGGGAATACACAAATGTCGACTGCACTGCAGTACCACCGTTGTCTGCATACCTGTTATCGTTTGTATATGGCATACAACGCAAGCTATGTTGAATATTCTCTTTCTGATGCGCGGATTGTAACTATGCTTGTTTACACAGCATGATCCCTGCAAGAAGACCGGATGATTGCGACGAAACACTTGATAGCCGGAGAACTGGCGCTTCCCGGTCGTGGTAGATCCGCTTTCTTCCATACCACAAATACTCGGTGCTGAACTGCTTTATCCAGAAGCATGTTCGACGATTGATCGCATCAATGAAAATGATCTGATTTGTTATCCACGAGCGGCGCCAGTGGTCGACTGTTGACAGCTCCCTAAAGCAATGCTCGGCATGCCGGGTGACACCGGCGCTTCCCGCTCGTTCTATTCGTCCTGCGATATCAGCAATCCTCCGCTAAGGGTTGCAGTTTCCAAAACTTCACTTATGACCATTTGCATTCGCCAAAACTTGTGTATTCGCTCCCCACAAAAGCCGAGACCACATACGCGAAGAATGCGGACTAGCGCTTATTCGTCGAAAGCAAGGGTCTCATCGAAGCAGCTCGTGACGGCGCTGGAGAGCTCGGAAAGCGCCGTGATATGGTCTGGTTGCGTGCACAATGGACTTCAATTCAAGAGACAAAAGCTACCTTTCTATGGCTTAGTATTTTTTTTTGAGGAAATATGGGGAGTCATCATACTAAGAAGCAAACAGAATGAGCGTGAGCGTCAGGTTCATTATAACTAGGATCGGCTATACAATCCAGCCGGAATGAAACGCGAACACGCATATCGCCTTCTTTTTCTACATTACAGAGAAGTATTCACTTGGAGCCAGTTAAAAAATATGTACTTAGGTAGATCCTTCACCCAGACACAGGAATCAGCCTAGTTCTGTACAACAGCTGAAAGTGTACAGGCAAAATATTTTGTTTTGTTCACATGGGCTGTTCGCTTGCCTTGCTGTAGACGGAACAAAATGGGCTGTTAACATCTGACCGGTAAATAATTTACATAGCATTTTTTTTCTCACATGGTGTTTCGAATGGGGTTTAAATAGCCGAACGATGGCTGTGGTGTCCAAGTTAAGTATAGGCTCCATGCGCTGCAGTTTGGCGAGCACGAGTGACGTCATCTGGGTAACAGGGAAGGGGGGGAAGGTGGACGTCGCTCTCTCGCTCAGTTTGCAGTCAGCTAGGACAGCGCCAAAATATTCCCTCCGAAAGCGAAAACAAACTTCGCTAATTATGCGTGCCTCGACCTACTGCTGTGTTTGTATATCGAAGATAAAATTACATCTCTTTCCATGGAGATCATGCATGCTTGCGCATGCACACGAGGGTCCACTGGAACAGAGTATATTTTGGAACTGAATTCATGAGTGCAAACTGGGAGCGGATTTACATAGTCTGGGGTGTTTTGAATGTGCCATCACTGGTAGGAGTCCTAAGAGTTGCTTTGTTTCTTTGTGTAAAGAGACGGAATGCGCTGAGTAATAGGCAGTGGTTTTGGGGGGCGTTCTTGGAGCGGGCATCTGTAGTTTCAGACTACGGTTTTTTATACATCTGTGTGGTGCGTGCGCGTTGTGGGTACGATGTCGTTTTTCTGTGCGTGCTTATGTAGTTTCTCACGATGTTTCGCTTACAAGTTTTTCTGTATGGATTTGTATCACGTTGCATAGAGCGGTTTAAAATTTTTATATTGATATTGGTGAATTCCCGCCATCTAAAACCCTTTTCTGGATCAATAGAAAGAAAACTGGAAAGTGCATTACATTTTGTAAAGTAATTTATTGCATTTCACATCGCTAAACCCTTCCTGAAGTTTATCATCACAATGCGATACATCACGTCAAAATTCCTTTGCTGTCCCTAATTAAATGAATGCCCTGAGTAAATACCTAACACAAAAGTCCTGTAACATACTCAGCAAGAAATGCTTAGTCTTTTTGTTTATTTACACCCATGCTTCTCTGAGCGGAATACATGTGCATAAAGCAAAGCAGTGTTCATCCTGAGACATCCAGTACATAGCACTACCATTTTCTTTGTGTAGTAACGATGCGTTTTTCGCAATTCCTGCCGACCATGTTATGTATGCGGATGTTACGTATGCGGCTGATTTCATTATGTGAGTCAATTAGACACCTGTTCTTCAAACTGTAAGGGTTCTTAAAGGAGTATGGACACCTAACTTTTGGGTGCGTGTTTTCTTCTTTGTAATGATGCGTGAGGCATTATTATACATGGAGTACCACGTGGTGTTCCTAGAACTGCTAAATAATTTATTATCGATTTTTTGTCTTGCTGTTTAAATTTCAATAACTTCACTATGAGTGGGACGTCAATGAGTGAGGCATGAAAAACTGCGATATAATAGCTGCGTCCTCGTTTTAATTCGCCTAATGCTGGAGCCAGTCAGACAGCTTCACTATCCGGACTTGTAAAGAATGTAAAACAGCGATTATATTGCACTTTTTTCATGCCTGCTGGTCATTTCCGAAATTCTGTGGGGGCACGTCGCCGGCGCAGCGCTTTGAGTCAGCAACGCCTCGACTGGTATCTGTGCTGCTCGCGCTGCTGACACTCTTTCTTTCATTGTGGGTACCTGCCGTCCTGCTCGTGGGTGCACAAAAGAGGGGTTGCCGCTCGTTGTGAGTCATGACTGGAATGCCGCGACGTTGAGAGAGTGGAGAAACGTATTGTTGTGTGGTTTGCTGCCACAATAGTTCTCACAACATCAATGGCCAAGAGCAGCCAGTGTAACTCTATAGATTTCCTGGACATATGTGGGACATATGTCCCACATTCCTGGAAAAAAAAATCAATATTCGAAATTTGTAATCTACTGCTGAGGAAATTTTGGAGGTAATGGGGAATCTTTTCGATGTGTAGCAAAATCTTGCAGAACTTTTCCATCGCTCGCATCGAGCGATAACAAAAACATTAATAACAAGACAAAAAAAAAACCATGCACGCATGTCGACGGGAGATTGGTATAGTGAAATCTTCCAGTGTATAAAAAAAATGCGTTCATACACTTTTTCCCATTCAACAATGGTTTTCCAGGGAATTGTGGTCTGTGAAATGATTGAGAACGAGAGACGGCAAGCCTGCGCAAGCTGAAGTAGGCGCAAGCTGAAGTAGGCGGTTTTCTCTTGCTAAATTGGTTTGGTATGTTGCGCGTGTATATTATTTCTGACGAATTTTCATTGTAATTCACTAAGCATGCAGTGTTTAGTCGTAGAGCTCACGCTAACGAAACCATTTTTTTTTTCCTGTAAAGCCCTCCGCCGGTCAGGTAACGCAAACAAATATTTTGGAGGCTGACATCAACAGCTGCGTTAGGCAGACGCCTGTGAGGCAAGGTCAGTGATCGCCTCATTGTTCCTTTGTGTGACGCCCGGCTCAATTTCCAAGTTATTTTGCTAGATGTAAAAAATGTCTAAAAGTAAAAGTAGTAAAGATATTAGCTTGCACATGAGTGAGCATTTGAATATAAGAGATGGCTCTGCAAATAAATTGTTTTGGGAATGCACGTGCGCTGCAATCGGCATTTAATTAAATGTATCAACCACTGAATAGTGACTGACCAAACTATAGCATTTTTTCTCTTAGCCGTAAGCGAGCAGCTGGTAAGCACATTTCGCGCGTATTTTCGTTTTTGTTTTCGGCCTCACCTATCTTTATTTTACGTCCAAATAAACACATAGTCGTCCTTATTTGGCGAAAAACGTAAAGAAATTCCAACTATTTGGCCAAAAAAGTTGCGTACATCGAAGTGCTGAGCTATTCAACAAAATTAAGTATTTTGCGAAAATGACCGTGCATAAAAAAAAGGTATTAAGCTCGAATTCCTCGTCTTAAATGAACTTGCCATTTACTTGCGACATACATGTCGGCGCAACGGTGACTGCAGTTTCGTCAAATATCTGCTCCACGAAGTGGACCTGATGCACTGTCAGTTCTCTTTTTTTTTCCGGTTCGGCGCAGAAAAAAAAAATCGCTGACCACTCTTTCTTGGAACCTGCACCCGAGAGGGTACTGTCGCGATAGAAAGAAATGCGAACAGCGCAGCGCCTAATTCGAACACAAGTACGCTACAGACATGAATTCCAATTTCGCAGTGCGTAGGCAACATGCTGTTCACATTATTTTCTATCGCCCTTGTACATTTTCCTAATCCTCTTAATCTCGTCAGCGTTCTAGCACGAAGGAAAAAGCAAGCGTCAGCGCAAAAACAGATTTCCAGGCAGTCCAACACGTGCAAAGCATGTGCGGAACTGGTTTTTTTCAAGAGAAAGGGCGTTAGGCGCAACTTCTCAATGGTATGGGCAGAGAAGGACTCTGGTATGGGTGACAGGTCTGTCCGGTCAATTGTGGGGAGTCGCGGGAGACGGTGCTATGGTGCTTTTCACTCGCGCTTGCAACGCCCCTCTGCAAAGCTCTGGTTCCCTCGGCGTGGCTTTCGGAGCGAAAGAAAGGGGGAAAGTGACGCGGACCTGGACTATCCACCCTCCAGCTATCTGCTGAGCACCGCCGAAGGCGGCAATGTGTCGCTTTTCTGCTGTTCTGGGGGGGTCTCGAGAGTCCGCTTTTTCACCGCCTCAGCAACGCTATTTGCGGAGTAAATTTATTTATTTATATATAAATAAAAATTAAACAAAATGCACACATGAAAGAAAAATTACAAACAGCAAATTAAAGCGCGGCTAGGAGAGGTACATTGGAGTTTATCAACGAAGAAACAACTAAAATTAATAAAAATGCAAAAAGATGCTATATCACTTCGTGGAGAAGAGTGCTCAGTCTTGCTGCATACGGGTTCTCGACTCACCCGGATTGATGACCAGCACACAGCACAATATGTTCACAAACACGCAACTACAGTCACTCAGTCAGTCTTCCTTGAACAGCAACTGTAGGCGCCTCGGATTTTTCTGGGCGAATTGCGTAATTACACGTGTGATAAATTCACTTCTGTGCTTCATTACACGCTCTCGGTGCACACTCATCATACACATTGATTGGAAAAACTGTTGAACGCGTACGTTGAAAACAAAAGATGACTATATATACAACGAAAACTTATTTACAAGATAAATGCACGGTCGCAGCTTCATACACCTCGCTCCATCTTGCTTGCGCATCCGCACAGTCGAGCAACCGCACACACACTGCTCTCCGCTCGTCGTTTTCTCGTCCGCTGTCTTGGTTGTTCTCAGCTTCGCTGACAACCGGCCACTAAAAACACCCAAGCACAAACACAGAGGCGCGCACACGTGCAAGGGCTTACTTGCCGCAGTATCCCCGAATGCGCACTTTGGGGGTGAAAGGAACGCCGCGCAACTTCCGAGGGGAAGGGACACTCGCCACTCCAGTCGGAAAATTTGTTTTTGTGTTTTTATGGGGTTCAGAGCCCCAAAACGACTCAGGCTATGAGGGATGGAGTAGTACAGAGTTCCGGGTAATGTCGACCACCTGTGTCTCTTTACCATGCACTGACACGCACAGTACATGGGCGCTGTTGTGATTTGAGGCCCAGCCAGAGGTGACAGGCGAGCCAGGCAGGCGCCATCGGGCTGCGTTGACCAAAGGCGCTGGTTTTCGCAGAAGACGCAAAGAACGCTGGTGTGGGGGCGCCTCGGGAGACTGCGTCGCCGTGAACAAAAGCAGCTAATCCCCTTTGCCGGAGATTCTGAAAGCGGCGCTTCTACCGAACTGCGCTACCCGTGGATCGGAGGAGACAGCGAGCGGCGGCGGCGCCAACTCATCGCCCGCTTGCCCCTGAGCAGCCCGACAAAGCGGGGGTGGACACGGCTGATTTTACCTTCCCTCCTTAAGAATTCATCGGTGACCGGCGTAACGATAGGCGAAAACAAGATGCCCCGTGCACTGTCTGCCTCCGTGTCGCTATCTCTCTAGAGATCAAAGAAACAGACACCCATCTCAAGGCGGCTCGAAACACATGCTCGCCGGTGCCGCTGTATGTCTGGAACAGGTCGCCCTTCAGTAGAGCTAACGATGGCGTGGTTTGAAAACGGCGGAACGACGCACGCCCGGACGCGGCATTTCGCAGATGTGACCATGCGGGGCTGCTTTTACCCTTTTGACTGAGCGCACCACCGCCCCTGGCGTGCGGCCATCACTCACGGTTCGAGTGAGTGATTTTCCAGGGGGGTCCAGCCGCCCCCCCTTGCCCCCCCCCCCCCCCTCCGGACGCCCATGGCAACGCCATCTCTCGCTCAGTAGGGTAAGGAACATTTTGCCGTGAGTGGTAGCTATATTCTAGGCACTATATGGTGGCTGACCGTGGACACAACGGCGACTCATTTAATACGCAAATAAAGGATGTCTTGCTTCCCCGTGGCGGCCGGTCTCAGAACTGGCATCTGAATATCGGCCGGCAGGGGAGGTTGGATTATGTTGAGGCGAAAAGAAACAGACCAACGCGCATAGTGCGTTGCATCTGCATATTTGCAGAAGATTTTTTACAAACTGTTAAGCTTGGCACAACAGTCGGAGTAGAATGGCGAGCTTGGTCAGTACACCACGGAGACTCGGCGGCGCGGAAAAGGCGTTGGGTAAAAGATTTGCGTGTAGCTGTGGAGTTTTTCTCGTCTGCATTGTAAACGTTTTGCTGGCAACTCTAGATAAATGAATTTCCAAACATTTTGTATTTTTCTCTAACAATTATACTAGAACGTTTTAGTCTTCATCACTGTGCAGCAAGGAGCGATGTGTTATTTACGCTCCTGGACAAGAAATGGCTGTATGCTGCAGCGGTTTTGCAAACGTTTGTTGTCTGGCATTACGGCAAACAATGCAGGTTTCCTAGTCCTTCAGAACGACATAGTTTTGGGGAACAGCGCCCAGAGAAGGAACGTACACCGCACCACCGGCTTGATGGTTTGAGTATTCATCACGTTTGCGAAGGGGCTGAGTTCGATCCCCAAGCACTTGTTGTACGTTCGGGACTCTATAATCTATCAATAATCCTAAAAACTGTGATTTCGATCGCAACCAACTCGCTGGACTTGTAATCCACTTATTTAGACCCAGTCAGGAAGGTTCGAAGTCCACCCAAGATAGAAAGCGCGTATATGCATGTATTAGTACATTTAAATCATAGCAAAGTTGAAGGTGATTTATAGCACTGTACTTTAATTCACCTTAGTTAAACACCGCTATGTAATAGCAGTCTAACTTGATTGAAGCCTCAATCATACAAAGCTTAGTACCTTGTTGTGCGGTGTGTTTCACCATCTTAATTAACCAATATTATCATGTTTGACACAAAGTTAATTATTTAAGTTCGGAAGTATATGGCACAAGCACCCCACATATGAGGTAGGATATGTTCCATATCTGCGAGATTGTTTCCATATAAGTATTTCAAGGTCCCCATATAAAGAAAGAGCATCTATATAAGGACTCAAATACGACTATATATAGCAGTATATGGCAATATATAAGGTACCTTATGGCCGTATCTGCCCGTATTTGTGGTCTTATACGCCCATATATAGCAGTATATTGCGGCATATCAGGTTTCCCATGGTCATATCTGGCCGTATATACGACCATATATGGACCTATTTAACTGTATATGATCCCATATATGAGTATATACAGCCATATATAAAATATATCTGGCCCATATCTGCCATTTTCGTAAGGGGCCCTGCAGGAACAGTGAATGTGCGCTCGGCAATGTTGAGAGAAAAGGAAAACACGACCTTTCAGCACCCGCACGGGTCCCCTAATCACACCAAACGCTCAATGGAACGGCAAAGGCTTACGCATGATTGAACTGCACGGTTACGTACGGTTGGCCTACCACTTTCTACTGGTGGAGAAGGAGAGGAGAAGAAAGACGGTTGTAATGCGTAATGCTTATGAAGGAGATTGGTATTTTCAGATATCAGAAGAACAACCAGGAGGAAAAAAAATCTAGGGGATACTTAATTAATTAATTGCATTACGTCTTGAGAAAGCGATGCAATTAAAGTCTGAAGTCAGCCTGCTTCTGCTTTCCGGTCAATGATGCTCGCAACATGCGCTGAGCCTCTGCAGCCGCCCATACTTCATCGTCAGCTACATACTTTCATGATCGCTCTCTCCGCCTGCGGCGATCTTCCTCTGCTGGGGCGCACGCGTATTAATTCCGGCTCCATTCCAACGTGATACGCGGTGTTGTCTGGACAATACTGCGCACAACCAAGCGCCGCTGTCAGTTGTCGCCGAGCCTGCCCCCGCACTCGGTCATGTTACGTGACCAGCGCACCTGCCAACTGCCAGCGCACCTGCAACCTCCGTACGCCACGTTGTCTCATTACGTCATACACTCTATCAGCCAATCTGCGCTAGGCCATGTCACGTGACTCAGTGACGTCGTCACTGTCTCTACTTATATCATCGAATTTTATAGATGACAATGCCGTGTTTTTTGTTTTTTTTTTTTGCTGATGAGGCTTCTAGTGTTATCGCATGGATAACTAGAACTTGCAACTGATTTTATAATGTTTCACTCGTGGAAGAAAAAATCCAACTGGGGACTTTACAGAGTCGGCCATGTCTAGTAGACATCCCGTCGCACGTCAGTATATTTTTCGTCGTGTGTTGTCAGGTGCTACGCAGAAGTGAAGCAAAAACAGAAAGTAAAGAATATCCGTTCTTAAATCGTCTGTTTGCTTTTTTCAACGGCTGTTACAAATTGCATTCTTTCTCAGCGATAGCAACAGAAGGTCACTAACAGAGGTTAGCTTACATTTCTTATTAAAATAGCTTGGAATTCTCGACCTTTTGCTGCATAAAATTCGGTTCCCAGTATAGTTACTCGACTGTGTATGCTTGCTATGACTGGAATGAACTAACGTTATTAACAGAGGGCAAACAAAACAAAAAAAATGGCGAGTGGTTTAGCATCGGTAAGCACGAAATATTAAAGCAGAGTATTTCAGGTGGACACTACCGCCACGTACCTGAAAGCGCCATTGAGATGTCCACTGAACCTGGGAGCGAGTTATGCGCATCGTAAACTTTTTCATCGTCAATGCCAGTTTACCAAATGAACAGCCGCTGGCCTGTGCTCCAGTGCCGTGTTATTGCAATAATATCGTCAACGCCGAAGCCTATATGGCTCCACTGCATTGTATGGCACATCGTTGTCCACGCCCACGAAGGCAGCGCACATCTCTCCGCCACTACGGCCTCACAGCTCAAAGCGCGAATATTACTTTGATAGCAATATTAGTCGATGAAGAAGCCGATCTGCAAGGCACAGCGCGAGAGTGTGCTGCAGTTTAACACGAGACGTGTTAAAGCGATAAAGCGGTGTGCAAGCAGCGTTGGAAAATGAACAAACAAACACTACAAACATTCTCGGCATTACTCCCCTCTCAAAGAAGCATCGAGCTCATGTTTTAGTACAATGCGGCCACAAAATACTAAAACGGAGTGTGTAAAAATAAGCACTAAGGATGTAAACACTGCGTGTTCTAGCGCGCATGATAGGGCTTAAGACGGACGACATGGACAACTTCTGGTCGTACGCGGCGTCGCTGGGATGCAGTCATTTCGCCAAGGACGACTTCATAGTCCAGTTCACCTAGCCGACAAAGAACCTTGTACGGGCCGAAATAGCGGCGCAAAAGTTTTTCACTCAATCCGCGATGGCGAATGGTCGTCCAAACCCAGACTCGGTCTCCTGTCTTGTATACCGCGTGGCGTCTCCAGAGGTATAGCATCTAGCGTCGGCCCGCTGCTGGTCGCTGATTGGTAACCTGCCAAGTCTTCAGGCTTCTGCGCGTTGAAGGTAGGCGTTAACGTCGAGGTCATCTAGTTTCGTTTGTTTTATGGGGTTTAACTTCTCAAAGCGACAAAGGCTATGAGAGACGCCGTAGTGGAGGGCTCCGGAAATTTCGACCACATGGCGTTCTTTAACGTGCACTGACATCGCACAGTATACGGGCCTCTAGAATTTCTCCTCCAAAGAAATTCAACCGCCGCGGCCGGGATCGAACCCGCGTTTTTCGGGTCAGCAGCCCAGCACCATAACCACTGAGCCACCGCAGCGGCGTCGAGGTTATCTTCGGTAACATTGGGCAGCATGGCGTCTAGCTTGGTCATGACCCGCCTGCCATGGACTATCCTAAAAGGCGTCATCTGGGTGGTTTCTTGCATTGCGGTGTTGTATGCTAAGACGATGTAAGGAAGGATAACGTCCGAAGTCTTGTGTTCGGTATCGACATACATAGCGAGCATATCGGCGATGGTTTTGATCAGGCGCTCGGTTGCTCCTTTGGTCTACGGATGGTATGCAGTTGTCCTCCGATGGCTGGTTTGGCTGTAACGCAGGATGGCTTGCGTCAATACCGCCGTGAATGCTGTTCCTCTGTCAGTGATCAGTACATCGGGTGCGTCGTGTCCCAGAAGAGTGCACTCCACAAAAAATTTGGCGACTTCTGCTGCTGTTCTGTTCGGTAGGCCTTTTGCCTCGGCGTAGCGGGTCATGTAGTCGGTGGCTATATTATCCACTTATTTCCAAATGTTGACTTCGGGAACGGGCCAATCAAGTCTATGCCGATCTGCTGAAGGGGTCTTAGGGGGGCTCAATGGGATTTGGAAATCCTGCTGGTCGGGGTGGAGGGGTATTTAGTCGCTGACAATCTCGACAGGTTTTCACATAATGTGGGACAACAACAGATACTCGTGGCCAGTAATACTTGTCTTGAATGTGGAGGAGGGTGCGAGAAAACCCGAGACGTCCAGCTATCGGCTCGTCGTGTGAAGACTAAAGAACTTCTCCGCGCAGACTTGCAGGTACAAGAAGGAGGCAGCCTGCTTTGTTCGCTACAAAGTTCTTCTTCACGAGGACATCATTCTGTAAAAAGAACGAAGACAATCCTTTTTCGAACGAGGACGGAGCTGAAGAAACCTTGCCTTCCAAGTACTCGAGGCATTTTAAGTCGGGGTCCGAGCTTTGCTGTTGTGCAAAAGAGCTCGAGCTGATGGGCCCCAGGAACGCGTCCTCATCATCGTCCTGCGGTGGTACATCTACAGGGGCTCGTAACAGGCAGTCGGCGTCAGAGTGCTAGCGTCCGGATTGCAAACGACGGTGACGTCAAACTCCTGGAGGCGCAGGCTCCATCGAGCAAGGCGGCCGGATGGTTCCTTCAAACTGGCGAGCCAGCACAGCGCACGGGGATCGCTGGTCACCTTGAATGGCCGTCAGAACAGTTAGTGGCGGAATTTCGACGTAGCCCAGATGTTGGCAAGGCACTCCTTCTCGGTTGTCGAAAAATTATCCTCGGTTTGGGCACGGAACGGCTAGCGTGTGCGATGACTCTCTTCACTCCGTTAGTTCTCTGAACGAAGACAGCGCCTAGGCCCACACTATTGGAGTCGTTATGAATTTCAGTCTTGGTGTTTTCAACAAAGTGCGCGAGGATCGGCAGGGACTGTAAATGACGCTGAAGTTCATTTAATGTTTCCACTTGCGGCGCTTCCCATTTAAATGGCACGTCTGCTTTTGTCAGGTGGGTCAGTGGCTCGGCGAAGCGCGAAAAGTTCTTGACAAATCGCCGGTAATACACGCACAGTCCGAGGAATCTGCGCACAGCTTTCTTATCGGCCGGTGGCTGAAACATTGCGATACAGCTGTTTTCTGCGGGTGTGGGCGTACTCTCTCCTTGCTAACAGTGTGACCTAGCAAGAGCAGGTCTTCAAAGCCAAAGTGGCACTTCTCTGCTTTCAAGGTTAGGCCGGACGATTTGATTGCGTCTAGTACTGTTCGAGTCCTTTCTAGGTGCTCCTCAAAGTTCGCGGCGAAGGGAACGAAGTGATCTAAATATCCGAGACAAATCTGCCACTTCAGGCCCGCCAGCACTGTATCCATTACTCGCTGAATTGTTGCTGGTGCGAAACAGAGACCAAACGGCATCGCCTTCAGCTCGAAGAGGCCATCTGGAATGATGAATGCGGTCTTCTCGCGATCTCTTTCATCGACCTCAATTAGCCAGTAGCCGCTTTTGAGGTCCATCGATGAGAAATACTTAGCGTTGCAGAGCTGGTCCAGTGTGTCGTCGATGCGGGGGAGGGTAGACTTCCTTCTTTGTGATGTTGCTCAGGCGGTGGTAATGAACGCATAATCGAAGTGTGCCGTCTTTCTTTCTCACTAGGACAACCGGTGCCGCCCAGGGGCTCTTTGAAGCTTGGATAACGTTGTCGCGAAACATTTCTTCCACTTGGGTCCGGATGCCTTGTCGTTCTCGCGGCGACACTCGGTAAGGGCTTTGGCGGAGAGGTCGGGCGTGCTGGTCGGTTATAATGCGATGCTTGGCAATCGGCGTCTGTCGGACCTTCGGCGATGACGAAAAGCACTCGCTGTAGCTTCGAAGGAGATGGTGGATCTCGATCTGGTCTTGCCTGTTGCGGGACAGCGCTGGGTTTATATCGAAAGTAGGCGAGTTCTATGGACCAGGCGAATCTTCTACGGATGGGTCTGAGAGGGCGAAGAAGTCTCGTGCGTCGGATACTTCGTCGTGGAGAGCAATTGTCTTTCCTCTGCCAACGTGCCGGTATTCTTCGAAGAAATTAGTCAGCAGTACTTCGGCTTCTCCTTTGCGGAAATGTGCGATTCCTCTAGCGAAGCCGATTCCTCTTGTGATGCCGATTCCGCGGTCGAGAAGCAACTGCATGTTCCCATCGACAATGGCCTCAGTGTTCTTGCCTTCAGTGGCGCCTACGGTGATGATGACGCTTGAGCGGAGCGGGACGTTCACTAGTTCTTCCATGATACTGAGGGCAACGCGACGTACCGCAGTTCTCATCAAAGGGATGGCCTCGTCCATGGAAAGTGTGATCATCTTGGATCGCAGGTCGATGATCGCCTGATGCTCATTAAGGAAATCCATGCCCAAGATCACTTCGCGGGAACATCGTCGTAGCACTACGATGATTGCGGAATAGAGTCACTCGTGCTGTGGATCGTCCTGATGCTGTAATGAGGTGACCCCCTGCGGTGCGAATTTGTGGGCCGTCCAGAACGGTCATTACTTTCTTCCGCTGCGCAGCGAATAGTGCATTAATCACCGAATAAACGACTCCTGTGTCGACTAGAGCGGTGACTTTCCGGCCGTCGATAACCACTTCTAAGTCGGATGTCCTCTCTCTGGAGTTGCACGTCATCCGGCTTGACGGCTTGACGACACGTACTCCCCTCTATGCAGGTAGTCGTCTATTTCCCGTGGTCACTGGCCGGGGAGCGGTCGTGACGCGTTGATGGCGAACCCTTGCAGGCCGATGCGTCTGTACGGGCCGTGGCAAAGTGTGTGCCCAGCATGGCCAGAATGTAAACTCAGTGGGCGGCAGTCTGGAGTCCTCCCATGGTCGCATTTTCTAGTTCCGTTGCTTCTCTCGAAAAGTGGGTGGGCGGGAGCCAGGGGTCATCGTTCTTGTAGAGCTGGTGCCCGTCGAAGAGGGTTTGAGGGGTCTCTTCGGGGCGCAGGACTGCGTAGTGCGGCGGCGTAGGTCATGGTTTCAACCTCCGTTGGTGTCGTCTGTGAAGAAGAGCCAAGTGCATGCTGTACTTACTCGCGGACGATTTCCTCAAGGGTCGCTAGTTGAGGCTGGTTGGAAGATGGTAGCAGGTGACGGAGCTCCTCCCGTACAATATCGCGGATAACATCTGTCACAAAATTCGGCGCATTTTAGGAACAAACAAAGAAAAACCGCCGCGCGCACGGCGTCTCGCCGGCGCGAGCCCGACGGGGGGAGGGAAAGCCCCCGCCGAGCGCGTGCCTCTCTCTCCACCGCCGCGGCGTGCGCCGAGGAAATGAGTCATCCCCGCCGATTATTCTCGAACATGCGAGTCGGTTCTACGGCTGACGGGGGGGAAAGGGCGTAACCTTGCGTGCACTAAGACACGTCCTCCTCGCCCGTCGGCGGCGGCGCCGCTCAAGAACACGCTCGAAACTTCGAGATGCGACCCCCGACCTCTGACCAATGGGGACGCGCGGCCGGTGAGAAGAGGAAAGGGAGACAGCACTGCCAATGCTGCGTGTATGTGCGCGCCTACTCGGGCGCGAACAACAAACAGACGGGAGAGCGAGCCTATAAAGAAGGACGTTGACCGCTATCAGTCAGTCCGGACCGCCGTTTAAGCTTCGGAGAAGCGCGCCCGTTCGACTCCCGGGGAAAACACCACTCGGCCAGCCACGGACCAACGAGGCAACGTTCGCCAGTCTGCGGGACGGCATCGTCGTGGAACTCTGGTCGTCGGACTGCCGCAGTGCCCGGTGAACAAATTGTGTTTTGTTTGTTTATCTCTCTCGCTTGTTTTAGTGCACTTTAGGTGTAATATTTCCGTTGAATTGTATTCTCTCTCGAGTTTAACTTTGCACGTGTTGCACTGTTCAATTAATCACTGTGTATGTGTCTGTACTAGTGATTGTGTAATCATCTGTATCGTCTCGTTGCTATATAAACTTTGTTTTGTTTTGTGAACCTTTGGCTCCGACCCATTCTCTGGCTTGCGACCAGCGAAAGCTGGGCACCGAACGCCCAAAAACCTCTTGTCACTTGGTAGCTGGTCTCCGCTGAGCTTGCCACGCTGAGTCGAGGGCAGCTCCTTCGAGTCCGAGACCGCTACCCCCACACGCTCTAAGGGTGTCTGGGAGCTTCCCATTAAAAGTGCGCGAAGTCTGGGTGACAATATATTCTGGCGTCCGCGACAGGACGTTTGGTGTTTGCAAGCACAGAGAACGGAGAAAGAGTCGGAAGGAGTTTACGAAGAGGTCGTAAACGAGTGGTAGCAGCAGAGCGATACCGTGAGGTGCCGCGCTGAAGCGGTTAATGAGGTTCACCGTGGAGAGGTATTAGTTGCCTTGATGTAGAGTTCGGCCTCCAACTATGAATTTAAAGGAGCTTGTAGAGGTGGGCACCCAGATGGGGTTGTCCGGAGCTGGACTGCGTAAATGGGTGGACCAGGAAAGAGAGAGGGCTCGGGAAGAAGCCGAAAAAGAGAGAGAGAGAATTGAAAAGGAAAGGCAGAAGGCTCGGGAAGAAGCCGAAAAAGAAAGAGAGAGGGCTCGGGAAGAAGCCGAAAAAGAGAGAGAGAGAATTGAAAAGGAAAGGCAGAAGGCTCGGGAAGAAGCCGAAAAAGAAAGAGAGAGGGCTCGGGAAGAAGCCGAAAAAGAGAGAGAGAGAATTGAAAAGGAAAGGCAGAAGGCTCGAGAAGAAGCCGAGAAAGAAAAAGAAAGAGAATTTGAACGCGAAATGAAGCTGCTTACCGTGAAACTGGAACTGCAACGTGCTGCGAACCACTCAGCTGAAGTGCATAGCACCAGGGAAGAATGTAGCAGTTTCCGGATAGATGCCAGCAGGTTGCTCCCTAGATTCGATGAAAAAAGGGACGATCTGGACGCATTCTTTAAGCGATTCGAAGGGATCGCGGTGAGCCAGAATTGGTCAGACAGTGAATGCGCTACCGTTCTTAGCACTTGTCTGAGCGGTGAGGCACTAAGTGTATTCGGGCGACTGTCTCCTGAAGACGCAGCAAGTTATAGCAAGGTGAAAGCCGCTCTGCTTAAACGATTCCGACTCACCACCGAGGGATTTAGGGACAAATTTCGGACAGGAAAGCCCACAGACGGCGAAACGGCAACACAATATGTGGCGCGGTTAAGCCACTATTTCGATCGGTGGACAGAACTGTCGGAAATCGCCCAGGAGTACAGTGCACTCCGCGAGCTGCTCATCAAGGAGCAATTCCTGAGCAGCTGCCACCCGAACTTGTCGCTGTACCTCAAGGAGAGAAGGGCCAAGACCCTCTCTGAAATGCTAGAACTCGCCGACCAATTTCTTGAAGCCCAAGGAGGAACGAATCTGAGCAAAATTAAGAATGCAAATTCAGAAAGCGCGCAGAAATCGGACAACCGCGATACGCGATTCAGTCCAAAACCCCCACCGAAGTGCTATCTATGCAACAAGGTAGGACACTACGCGTCAAATTACCGCAACAGCGCTACAAGCAGCCCAACAGCGTGTTTCAAATGCGGCCAAAAAGGGCACAAATCTGCGGTGTGCCCTAAACCAGGGAAGTCCATTCCCCAGGTATCCTGCATGCAGACTCGTTCGGGCGATCATCTGGAGGAAGAAGACGACAATGGCTTTGTAGAGTTAAAAAGCGGCAAGAAAATACCAGTAGTTAACGCAGTCAGAGGCCCCGACCTGATCACCTTGCTGAGGGAATGCCTGTACTCACAGGAAGGGTGGCAGGAAGATCAGTCTCCGTGCTGCGCGACACAGGCGCCAGCACTGTGATTGTGAAGAGAGATTTAGTCCAAGACGACGAACTTACCGGAAGAAAGAGCCCGGTATTCCTTGTAGATGGCTCCATTCGATTTCTGCCCGAAGCTAGAGTGACGGTAGACACACCGTACTACAGCGGAGAGGTGACGGCGTTATGCATGAAAAATCCTTTGTACGATCTTATTTTGGGCAATATTGATGGAGTTAGAGGGGCAGAAGACCCACAATGTCTCAATGAAAATAAAGAAGAGCAGTCAGCTCCAATGAAATCGGAACGACAAGAAAAGGAAGAAGCCAGTGTGGCGGCGGTAACCCGCGCAGAAGCCAAAGCTCAGAGAACAAAATTCTCATCGTTGAAGACTCCGGATGCTGCTAAAGAATCGGCGGAAGAGCGAAGCTATGGAGAAGAACAAGAACGAGACAAAACACTGCGAACGTGCCTTTCACAACTGGGCAAACGAAGGAAATGCCGAGACGGGAAGAGTACCATAGAGTTCCGATGGGAGAAGGGGTTTCTGTACCGGTTTTATACCGACAGAACAGGCAAGCAACTACGTCAGTTGGTCATGCCCGAGAAATATCGAGAGACAGTCCTACAGACAGCACATGACAATATCATGGCCGGTCATCTGGGAGGCGAAAAAACGAAATCCAGGATACTGGATGAGTTCTTTTGGCCAGGTATCTCCGCTGACGTTAAGAGGTTCGTCGCTTCATGTGGCATATGCCAAAGGACCGTTCAAAAGGGTCGGGTACCACGTGTACCGCTTGGAAGACCACCTATAATCGAAACTCCATTTTCTAGAGTGGCAATAGATGTCGTGGGACCAATCCATCCCCCTTATAAAGGCGGGAATCGTTACATTCTTACTTTAGTGGACTATGCCACCCGCTATCCGGATGCTGTGGCACTGCCGAGCATCGAGACCGAGCGAATCGCTGAAGCACTTGTCGAGATTTTTTCACGCGTCGGAGTGCCGAGAGAAGTACTTAGTGACCGGGGAAGCAACTTCACCTCCGATCTCATGAAGGAAGTAGCGAGACTACTATCATTACGCCAATTGCACACCACCCCATACCATCCAATGGCAAATGGATTAGTAGAAAAGTTCAACGGGACCCTTAAGACGATGTTGAAGCGCATGTGCGCAGAAAAACCCCGCGACTGGGACCGATATCTGGCCCCATTACTCTTCGCGTACAGGGAGGTTCCACAGGCTAGCCTAGGATTCTCGCCTTTCGAACTTCTATACGGCCGACAGGTAAGAGGCCCTCTAACCATCCTCAAGGAACTTTGGACCAATGAAGAACTGGATGGAGAGTCAAAGACTACATACCAACATGTTCTCGACCTTCGGAACAGACTAGAAGAAACCTGTCGACTGGCCCACGAAGAATTGCAAAGAGCTGGAGCACGCTACGCTACGATATACAATCGAAAGACGAAGGATCGACAGTTCAGGGCTGGCGATAAGGTACTGGTTCTTCTTCCGACCGACAAGAACAAATTGCTCTTGCAATGGAAGGGACCATTTGAAGTGAAGGAAAAGAAGGGAGAAGCTGACTACACCATCGAGACGCCCGGGGGCCCCAGACTCTTCCATGCTAATTTGCTAAAGAGATACGAAGAAAGAGCAGTAACGCCCACGAGACGTCAATGTCTAGCCTTCAGCGGCGTGTCAGACCTGGACGAAGAACAGAGCATTCCAGTACCTGAATTTAACAAGACGGAAGGAATGCAAGACGTGAAACTGTCCCCTAAATTATCTCTCGCACAGCAAACGCAACTCATGGAGGTGATGACCAAACACCGTCCGATTTTTTCCAACGTGCCCGGCAAAACTGAATGGGTGGAGTGTCACCTCGAGCTGACAACCGATACCCCGGTATACGTCCGGCAATATCCACTACCTTTTTCTACACGCGAAAACGTCGAAAAGGAAGTGCGAGAGATGAAGACACTGGGCATAATCGAGGAATCATTGTCGCCGTACAACTCACCCGTCCTGCTCGTACGAAAACCGGACCAGACAAACCGGTTTGTGGTGGACTTTCGGCGTCTAAACGATGTATTGGTGGCAGATTCTGAACCTATGCCGACGGCCGACTCGGTGTTTGCCAGCGTGGGAGGAGCGAACTACTTCTCCAAAGTCGACTTTGTGAAAGGATACTGGCAAATTCCACTGTCTGAACCTTCAAAGGCTAAGACGGCGTTTTCTACACCCTCCGGCCTTTACCAGTTCCGTTACATGCAATTTGGCATTAAAACCGCTCCAGCTGTCTTTGCGAAACTAATGAGACGGATCACGAAGGGTCTCCCCGATGTATATCACTACTACGATGACGTCCTAGTGGCAAGCAAGACATGGGAAGAACACATCACATCGTTGGAACAACTGTTCGCGAGGATCAAGACAGCTGGACTAACCATTCGCCCTAGTAAGTGTGAATTTGGAGTACACGAGATCGACTTCCTCGGGCACCGACTCGGGAAGGGGTATTTGGCGCCACTTGAGAAAACTCTAGAGAAGATACAAGCCGCTCCGGCCCCAAAAACTAAGCGGCAGGTACGTTCGTTCTTAGGACTTACCGGCTAGTATCGAGAATTCATCCCAAACTACGCTGAAATCAGCGCTCCCCTTACGCAACTGACGAGAAAGGGTGAGAACAACCACGTCAAGTGGACACCCATCCACGAGGCAGCCTTCACGGAATTAAAGCGACATATTGCCAACCCTCCTATACTACGGCTCCCCGACTTCACGCAGCCCTTTGTGCTGCGTACAGACGCATCCGATACAAGCCTGGGTGCCGTACTGATGCAACCACACCAGGAGACCCTCCATCCGATTGCATATGCCAGTAGGAAGCTGCTCCCCAGGGAGGCCGCGTACAGTACCATCGAAAGGGAGTGCTTGGCGCTGGTATGGGGAATCCGGAAGTTCAACACCTACCTCTACGGAACACCGTTCGTAGTACAAACCGACCACCAGCCGCTCCAGTACCTCCAACAAGCAAAACAATTGAACAGCCGTGTACTACGATGGAGTTTACTCCTCCAAGAGTACCAGTTTACAGTAGAACACATAAAAGGCAGCGAAAATGTGGGGGCCGACTACTTAAGTCGAGTCTAGAACTTAGGTGGAAGCATGCCTCAAGGTCGAGTGTGTTATGACTGAACATTGTACTGCCGAATTTCGGCGAGTTTTTATGTGCATTGTGAACATTGTACTGTGCTGTGCATGTGAAAACATCATGGTATTGATGTATGTATTTTCACATGTATTTTGTGAGCGCATGCATGTGCGCGCGAATTGTACCGCCGAACTGCGGCGTGTTTTGGAGTGCAATCTGTCTATTGTACTGTGTTATGTATTTGAAAGCATCAAGGCATTGATGTATGTATTTTGGCATCCGCCACTGACTTTGTGAGCGCATGCATGTGCGCGCGAATTTTGTGTTTTGTGAATATTGTTACACAATATTCTTAAAGGAAGGGGCAGTGTCCAAGGGCGTCCGCAGAACTTTTTCCAGGGGGGTGCACCCGATGGCCGGTTATGAGGGAGGCGGCAGCTGTGTAGTTGTTTTCTACTAGTGCACAAATAATATCCGTAATTCCAAGGGGGGGCAACCGCCCCCCCTTGCCCCCCCTTCCGGACACCCATGGCAGTGTCACAAAATTCGGCGCATTTTAGGAACAAACAAAGAAAAACCGCCGCGCGCACGGCGTCTCGCCGGCGCGAGCCCGACGGGGGGAGGGAAAGCCCCCGCCGAGCGCGTGCCTCTCTCTCCACCGCCGCGGCGTGCGCCGAGGAAATGAGTCATCCCCGCCGATTATTCTCGAACATGCGAGTCGGTTCTACGGCTGACGGGGGGGAAAGGGCGTAACCTTGCGTGCACTAAGACACGTCCTCCTCGCCCGTCGGCGGCGGCGCCGCTCAAGAACACGCTCGAAACTTCGAGATGCGACCCCCGACCTCTGACCAATGGGGACGCGCGGCCGGTGAGAAGAGGAAAGGGAGACAACACTGCCAATGCTGCGTGTATGTGCGCGCCTACTCGGGCGCGAACAACAAACAGACGGGAGAGCGAGCCTATAAAGAAGGACGTTGACCGCTATCAGTCAGTCCGGACCGCCGTTTAAGCTTCGGAGAAGCGCGCCCGTTCGACTCCCGGGGAAAACACCACTCGGCCAGCCACGGACCAACGAGGCAACGTTCGCCAGTCTGCGGGACGGCATCGTCGTGGAACTCTGGTCGTCGGACTGCCGCAGTGCCCGGTGAACAAATTGTGTTTTGTTTGTTTATCTCTCTCGCTTGTTTTAGTGCACTTTAGGTGTAATATTTCCGTTGAATTGTATTCTCTCTCGAGTTTAACTTTGCACGTGTTGCATTGTTCAATTAATCACTGTGTATGTGTCTGTACTAGTGATTGTGTAATCATCTGTATCGTCTCGTTGCTATATAAACTTTGTTTTGTTTTGTGAACCTTTGGCTCCGACCCATTCTCTGGCTTGCGACCAGCGAAAGCTGGGCACCGAACACCCAAAAACCTCTTGTCACTTGGTAGCTGGTCTCCGCTGAGCTTGCCACGCTGAGTCGAGGGCAGCTCCTTCGAGTCCGAGACCGCTACCCCCACACGCTCTAAGGGTGTCTGGGAGCTTCCCACTAAAAGTGCGCGAAGTCTGGGTGACAACATCCCGGAGGTTGCCTCCGAATGCTGTGCCATCCGGAGAGCGGTCGAGGAAACCTGAGGCTGTCGAGGAAGATGACGGGCTCGTGCTTTTAAGGTTTTCTCAATGGCGACTACTTCACTGGTGAATTCCGCGAACGTCTTCGGTGGATTGCGGGTCAGACCGCTAAAAAGTGCCTATTTAGCTCCACGCGTCAAAAGCTCCACCTTTTTCCCCTCCATCCTGTCAGGATCGACACGTCCAGAATGGTGCTTCATGTCTTCTACGTACGCGGTCGAAGTCTCATTCGGTGTTGGATGCGTGACTGTAGAAGCATTTGAGCTCTTTCTTTTCTGACGATGCTTGAGAATGCCTTCAGGAACTCTCGCTTGAATGATTCCCACGTCTCAGGGAAGCTTCGCGGTTGTCGAACCAAATTCTGGCTTGTCCTTCCAGGGCAAATAAAACGTGGCTTACTTTAGACTCGCCATCCCAACTGTTGAAGACAGCGACAGGGTCATACTGTTACAGCCATTGTTCAGGATCCTCGGCCGGTGAACCGTTGAACGTGGGCGGCAGTCGGGGCTGGCGCAAAACAATGGGGTCGCGTGTCGTAGCCACGGTTGACGTCGCAATTGACGAGTCCTTCTTTGCTTGCGTACGGTCCGTATTCAGGCGAATGGCGCTGGAGACGACGGCTGCTTCGCACTTCGTCTTCGCTTGGGGTGGCTTCTGCTGCTTTCTCGCAATCTTCTTCGAGACGACACGGGCTGCTTTGGCGGCTCCCAGAGGGTGAGGGCGACAGAGACATCCGTCAGCACCTCCACCAGATGTCACGTAGTTGTGAATGCAGTGCCGAAACTCTGGAGTGACGGAACTCTTTATTTATGCTGACTTGCGCCCACAAAGAAATTAATGACTCGGCGGCGGCGTAGCAACAAGCGTGCTCGGCGGTCGTTGAACAGAATTCACGCCGCTCTCGGCTGTGCTCTTTTTAACGCTGATAGCGAACTTTCAACATCAAGCTCGGAAAGTTACTAGAACACTCTGCAACAACGTACAATCGGCTCCGCCTGGGGGCGATCAATCGAGATAAGTCTAGGCGCGTCTTGCATCACAAACAAAGCGATAAAGCTGTGTGCCGGCAGCTTTGGAGAATGAAAAAACCAACACTACAAACATTCGCGGAAATATTGTAGCAGGGAAATATTTCCAAGGTTTGACTCCTTGAACTCAGCGATGATTCCTCGGCGCGCTGTCATACAAACCGAGGTAAGAACTGTCGGCTCTGCTTCGTCGTTGTCGTCGCAACCGATCCGCAGTAAACCGTATCGTTGTTCACCCGTGCAGAAAAAAATCATGGCTGAGGAGATTCAGCGCATGCGTGACTTGGGGGTTATAGTGCCAAGTGAGAGCGACTACACATCGCCCCTGATACTTGTCCAGGTTCCGGGAAAGGATCCGAGGCCATGCGTCGATTATCGGCGTCTGAACGCGATCACCCGAGATCAGACATATCCGATACCGAACCTAGAAGAAAGAGTGGAGACGGTGTCGAAATCAAATTATATATCTACGCTGGACCTCGTGCGAGGCTATTGGCAAGTACCCCTTACGGAACGGGCTAGCCGTTGCGCCGCGTTCGTTTCCCCGTTCGGAACCTTCCGCCCACTCATGCTGAGCTTCGGACTTAAAAACGCGCCGTATTGTTTCTCTAGCCTGATGGACAGAGTGCTTCATGGTTTGGGCGAGTTTGCATTGCCATACCTCGACGATGTTGCCATCTTTTCGGACACTTGGGAAGAACATCTCGAGCACTTGCGAGTCGTATTGTGCAGGTTGAAAGAGGCAGGCCTCACTGTGAAACCAGCTAAATGTCACCTAGGTTGCGGTGAAGTGACTTATTTGGGCCATGTGGTGGGGCGCGGCCGGCGTAGACCTTCCGACATCAAGGTAGCCTCTATTGTAAACTATCTCCGGCCAACCACTAAGACGGATATAAGGGCTTTTTTAGGTTTAGCTGGATATTACCAACACTATGTGAGAGACTACTCTGACCTTGCCAGCCCGCTAACAGACGCGCTTCGAAAATCGGAGCCCGTTAAGGTGACGTGGGACTCGAAGAAAGAAAATGCGTTCCAAATGTTGAAACAAGCATTGAGCCATAAGCCGGTTCTAACGGCGCCAGACTTTTCGAAAGGTTTCATCATTCAATGTGACGCGAGTGATCGCGGAATGGGAGCGGTGCTATGCCAAGAAGATGCTAGTGGTCATGAACGACCAATTTTGTATTTGAGTCGAAAACTAAGTTGTAGGGAAGAGGCATACAGCACCTCTGAAAAAGAGTGCGCCTGCCTTGTGTGGGCAGTTCAGAAGCTGGCTTGTTATGTCTCCGGTTCTAAGTTTGTTGTGGAAACGCACCATTGCCCCCTAACCTGGTTAAGTAACATGTCATCTAAAAGCGGCCGTTTGCTGAGGTGGAGCATGACCCTCCACCAGCACAATCTGGTTGTCCGCTATAAGAAGGGAAGGTTGAACGCGAACGCCGATGCTCTAAGTCGTGCATTCTAGGCATCGCTTCTTTCAGTGACCTCCTCGTTACTTACCTTCTCTCGCTTTGCAGCAAACTATCATGTTCGAACGAAGACAGGGGCAAAAATGAATGACCTCATTTGCTTCCTCAGTAGTGTGTTTTCGGTCCAAATGATTTCAAGGGGACCAATCTGATTTTCATTATTATTGTTGATTATTAAGTGCTCCTGCTATTTTGATGTGTTGATACTTTGCAAAATGGTTGTTTGAACCTTGTGTACCAGATCGTACACATGCCTCTTGTTGCAGCGGGAATAAATGGGGACATCAATTTAGTTAGGTTAATTTGGATTATGGCTTCGTCTGGTGTTTGATGGGAGACAGAGGGCACTTGCTTGTGTTGGGTGTTGCCTTTTGCCGGTCGGTTTTGTAGTCTGCAGAACGACCAACCATGACCAGTGGCGAGAAGCAAGGGGATCGGAACGACCTCAGCGAAGCTGGTCGAGGTGCCTTGGCGACAACGAGGTCAACAGAGCTCCTGGCCTGCGAGTGGGACCTGGTGCTCGTGAAGTTACCTGGACTGGACGTGAACTTGGAAGAGCCTGACGAAGATGCGCGCCTGGCATCCGAGCCACGTGGAAGCAGCTCGTCTTCCCGGCACCTTATCTGATGTCGGGGATGCTGTCATGCCGGGAAACCCGCCCGGATTCCAATTCTGCCGGCCGCTAACTTTCTCCTACGAGCGTCCCTTTTGACAAGCCCTGGTGCTGCGCCGCAAGGCACGCGCCCTAACGCTCCCTGACAAGCCACGATGCTGCGCCGTACGGCAGCGGAGTCCTAAGGAGAAGCATCTGCAAGCAACACGCCTGGACCTGTCGCAAGAGGCCAGACAGCGAGGCGCCAGATTCCTTCTCTCCCGGACGCCACCGCGCGCGGCAAAATTTGAAGCGGTTGGCCCGCGCGATCGCTGATTGGTCCTTTCGGACTGCCGTCGAGTGCTGCCTTTGGATTGGCCAGTTCTGAGGGGCCACCGTTCCTCAGGCTATATAAGCCCCAACGCTGCAGCTTGGAAGTGTGTGACGGAGTGACCGAGTGACCGACCCACCGTGAGTCGAGTGCTGCTCACGAGTGGAGTCGGATGGTGTGACGTGCTGGTGTCTCGCTGATCGTCGCTGTGCGAGAACAGTCGCGTTGTATAGCTCTCGGCCCCCGTGCCGATGTTGAACTATATTATGCCCTGTACATAATGTATAAAGCATTTTCTTAGTCTCACCGACGCCTGACTCGGAGTCTTCGCTACCGCTAAGAGAGCTGGCAACGCTCAGTCACGAAACGGGTGGCGAGCGCAACGGGACCACCTCTAGGGCACAACAACGCTCACAAGTCGACATGGTACCACCACTTGTGGTTTGAATGCGCAAATTGAAATATATGCGCAGTGGCAACCAATATTTTGTTTTGTTTGAAAAAAAATTCACTTTCTCGGCTTTTACAGGACAACTAGGGACGTAAGGCAGCGTAATCGCTGCTCTTTGGGGTTTGCCTTCCTGCATCTGTATGTGCAACACGTCGAAACCTGTTCGCCGATGCCACTGCTACCATCTGTTGGGAACTTCATTTCCAGCTTTAAAATTGCCAGCTACGGCTTGCTGAACTTTTCACTCATGTAGAATACCGAGTTAAAAAGAAATTTTCAGTATTAGAGGCCATATTGGCAATGCTCGGGAAAGGCCAGGAAGGCACGCTGCTTCCGACTTGTAACTGGAATACGCCCACTAACTTACTGAATCTTTAAACGGTAATTTACTCAGGTACCCTGTATTGAACGGATTAGAGCTTTACACAACTCCAGAAGCTCTTACCTCCCTTCAGAATTGTTTTATGCGAAGCATTTATTGTTTTTTTTTCGCCTTGAATCTTCCACAGAAATTTCTCCTATGGCACTTCCACAACATGCACTGGGAGCATGCATATGGAGCTGCACCGCGCAGTTTTTCTTTTTAAGCGGGTGTTGGGCCGTGCTATCAACCACGTATATTTCTTTTCTTATGCATGCTGCAGGTTCGGTGTACAACACTTTTGGTGCGCTAGCACATTTAGTGGCCATTCCTCGCACTAAGCCGTTTCCTGCCTGCCTGGGCTGCCTGCATCCGGTTTTGTGGCCGGCTGCTCACTTGCCCACCGGGTGGTAGGGAACTTGCCCACCGTGTCAGGCGGCAGCCCATTTCATCGCAAGAGGCTGCTCGGAATGAGAAACCTGGGTCACAACCAAACGCAAGCAACTCAAGTCCCGCCGATGGTATCACCTATATATATCACCTGCCTTGTGCCACTGCGCCACTGCTCATGTGCCCACCGGATGGCTTAGTAGCCAAGGTTTTCCCGGTGGGCATGCTGTGTGCAGTTACGCAGTGGCATACGGCAGGAGCTATGGTAGGTGTTTCCAGGTCCTCATTTCACTTTTTCAAGAAAGCACACACTCACCAACAACCACCTTAACGTAGCAGAGCAGCTCAGCACCGAAACACAACATGGTAGCGCACATATCCGCATTGGCCTAATTACCCAAATCGACTGATATTTTATTAAATACAAGAGACGTCTGTAGCCTTAGAATTTTGGCCTTTAGGTTCACAGCCTGATTCCGAAAGAGATCACATTGAATAGCTTTAAGACGTTTGATAAATGTTGTCTTAAGTAGTACCATCTGAAGTGCTCCAGGTAACAATACTTGTGATACTGATGCAATACCGCACAAAAGAGTGGCACTCACCATAGAGAGAACTCATATCCATACTTCCAGCAAAAGGAGGCCAACGGACAAGCCATACCTTATCATGGGGCTTAGGAATGGCAGTGATTCTAAGAACTGCTGCAGCTGCGCGAAAATTTTGGTCTTTCAGCCCTCGTCCATCTTCAATCTGGAGGGTTCCCTAGAGGCTGCTATTTCCATTTGCTTCCTTTTCTGGGCTTCCTCGAAGGCGGCCTTTTCTTCTTCGAGCCTCTTCTCGAGGGCTTCCCTTTCTTCTCTCATCTTTTTCTTCAGTTCTTCATTAGCGGCTTTTTCCTCTTCCCTCCTTTTCTCCGATGCCTGAAGGGCTGCAAGTTCCTCTCTGTACCTTTTCTGGGATTCCTCTAAGGCTGTCCTTTGCTCGTTCATCGCCATCTCGAAGGCTTCCATTTTTCTTCTCTCTCTCTCTAATATCTCAAAAATCTCCCTGTTCTTGGTGTTCGCTTCGACAAATGCGACGGAGTATTCGTCGATGGTCTGCAAGAAAATGCGTGGAGATTAGTTCGCTTTGGTTTACATGGTGGCTCTGGTGGCTCAGTGGTTAAGGCGCTCGTCTACTGAGCCGAGTACCCGGGTCCGTACCGGACCGCGGCCGTCGCGTTTCGATAGAGGTCGAAAGCAAAAATTTCCCGTGTGATGTGCGATGCCAGTGCACGTTAAAGATCCCCAGGTGGTCGAAGTTATTCCATAGCCCTCCACTAGGGCACCTTTTTCGTCCTTTATTCTTTCAATCCACCCTTTATCGCTTCCCTTATGGCGCATTTTCGGCCTCCACCGAGATATGCGAGACAGTTACTGAGTTATTTCCTTTCCTTAAAACCAACTTTCATTTTCATTTTACATTTGTTCGCCAACGCAGATACAGTCAATTCAATTGGTTTAGGTTTGGTTTACGAAGTTTAACGTCCCAAAGCAACTCAGGCTATGATGGACGCCGCAGTTACGGAAATGTCATATCTGGTTTGATATGAAAAAATCCAGATATGAACAAATAGGGAATTGGGCATATAAGGTCTTATATGAATATACGGGCGTATATAGCCTGATATGCCCAATTCCCTATATACCATTATCTGAATGGAACTCATATAAAGAAATATATGTATATATGGTCGTATATGTCCTGATATGCCCAATTCCCTATATATCCATATCATGACTGAACTCATATATGACAATATATGGATATATCTGACATATATGGCCTGATATGCCCAATTCGCTATATATTCATATCATGATTGAACTCATGTAAGGATATATCTGGCATATATGGCCTGATATGCCCAATTCCCTATATATCCATATCATGATTGAACTATCTGGCATATATAGCCTGATATGCCCAATTCCCTATATATTCATATATGGATTGAACTTATATATGGAAATATATGTATATATGGTCCTTATATAGCCAGATATGTCCTATCCTTATATGACCATATCTGATGGAACCCATAAGTTATTTTTCGGGTGATGATGGTCGATGGTGTTGATCTTGTAGCCTTCTAATGGTTCGGTGATCCGGCGACACGTTGCGGAACAGACAGGACACTTCTTCGGGACTATGTAGTTTATTCACGAGCGCTCATCAGTGACTTCTCTCCAAGCCCTCTTCTCGGACCTCGCCCGGTCTCCACTGCGGTGCCGGCCGGTCCCTCCGGACTCTCTCGAGCACATATCTCCAAGTCCCCCCGGTCCGATCTCCGGCCTCTCCCTTCTCGGCCGATCTCCGCCGGTCTCCCCCGGTCCAATCTCTCCTCCCGTTTCGCGCCAAAAACTCGCCCTTAAATGCACTCTCCCAGAATTCTGGGGACCATTTTTGTAACCAATAGGAAATGCGCTTCTCAGAGCCAATCAGAAGAATTTCGTTCAAACTAAAGGAGCCAATAGCACGCCGGTGCTCACGGGGTTGTTGTTTACGCGAGCACCGCGCGAATTCCACGAAGACGTTACGCATTTCCGCTTGGTTACAGCACCGACACACACAAATACACAAAAACACCAGCGGCGGCACAGGGAAGGCAAACTCAGCCCGAACCGCGCTCACTGTCCCGGTCGCGCTCTCCCCCCTTCGCTGCTCGTCCTTGGGGCATCCCGTCCGTCAAGCGGTCTGCTGTCGAAAGCAATAAATTTGCACGCGACCCCCTCTCGAAGCCCCAGGGGTCCGCGCATCGGCCGCGTCTTGCGGCCCGAACGCGGCCTTACAAGGCCGGGCCTCCTCCTTGCGGTTAACCGTCGTTGCCGCCATCTGCCGCGTTTGTCTCAAAACAAACCCATTTCGGCGGCGCCAGGGTGGCGGCTGCTCAAGGAGCCCCGACAAACAGCCAACGCACACGCAAAACCAAGGGGGCCAGGCTACCGTCCTCGGGGTGCGCACGCAACGGGTCCCTGAGCCGCAACCCGGCAACTCAACTCCTCCTTACCGAGAATGTTGTGTGCACACTCGCTGTACGCACAACACAAAGCACGTTACAACAATAAAAAGTATGCGGAGGGACATACGAATCAAAACATACAGGAAAGCACACCGATAACACACAGCTACCACATCAAGAAGAGAAACTCGCGTCTTAACGACAGTCCCGACACATCTTTTACACTCACACACGTAGCAAAGGCAATATAGGAGAACGATACTTAATCCATGCAGTGCTAATGAAAAATACATTCTAACCTGTAACCAAGACGGATCATTTTCAGGGCACTCGAACATTATGTAACATGCACACGATGACAGTTCCAAGCAGTTCATACCACATTGTCTGTAATCACTGAAGCGCACACGAAAAAAATGACACAAAGTTTTCGCACAAACATTCGGCCACGTCCATGTCGATAGTCAACACCGAGTCCTTCCAGCTCTGGATCCTCCACTTCCACCTGCTGCAGCCGCGCTTACTCGAGCCTTTTGTTTCAATCTCGACATGCTACCGACGTCAGCTGAGTCGCATATGAAGTGAACGGCTCCCTGTTGCGACATGGCGAGGCAGCTAACGGTGGAGTGGCCCTGGCCAGCGCGGCCGACGATTTCAGCGGTGTCCTCCCAGGTCGAACACACGAACCTGCCGTCTACGGCGGAACATCGGTGCGGCACAAGCAGTTCGCGCAGAGACGATACACCGTTTGCGCCGTAGTCTGACTCACGATCCTCAACGGCGGTCAGTGCACTCAGGCCACGTGCCATCACGATGGACAGAGCCGTGTTTTCTTTGGGATTCTTCATGTTTTGCGTGCTCAACTGCGGTAGCGTGTTTGCGCCAGACGCCTTCCCCTCGAGCTGCACAGGCAAATGCACGCCAGGATCGCGCCGTGATTTGGAGCGCGCCGCAAACCTTCCCCGCTCAAAGTACAAGACACAGACACTGTCCCCATCAGCTGATCTCCGTTCGTACGGCAATCTCTCCGCCGTAGCATTGCCCGTATCTGTGTGCCCTGTCTCAGAGTCAGCTCTAGTCAGTTGCGTCACCTGCTCCTCCGGCGATGCCGCCACCCCTGACGTCGCTGTTTGAACTGTGTCCCTGGCGCAACACCCCTGACACACTGTTTCCGCATCGATGCACAAAGAATGTTCATAATAGACACTCGCGCCTGGCGATTCGCCCGTATCCGCATGCTGACGCGGTTCAATGCGAATATCTTCCTCGTCCTGACGCGCGTCGGCAACCTGGACAATTTCGACAACAACCTGCACGTCACCCGGCCCGCTCTCAGGGCTCATCTCAGTACCGGCAGGTAGGAACTGCTGTTCTCTTTCAACTTCGACTGCCGACACAGCAACATCCGGCAACTCAGCGCCTTCGATCTCTGCATTGTTTTCCGGGACTTGCACTTCGCCTGAAGCGCTCTCATTCCATACCAACTTGAATCCATAGCAATTACTCAACACCTCTTTTACACAGCACATACCTTGGCTGTCATCTCCTCTACCTGGAGCGGGTATTCGGCTCTGAACTCGCTCCAGCAGTACCGCCGGCTTCTGCGTAATTCGCTCTTTCTGGAGAGATTCTTGCATTTCCCTGTAGTTTTCTTTGGCCACCGCGAGCTGGCACTCGAGAGACTCCAGACTCACATCTTCCAGTTCATTTTTGAGATAACCATCCCGCCTGAGGCCTGATGTGCGCCTCTCGTAATGGACACTCGAACACCTCAGCGCGGCCATCACCTGCCGTTCCATTGGCACGCTATCAGTTTCAACCGGCCTCATGCCGTCGCAACTAGCCCGTTCATCTGAAGCATTGCTCTGCTCCTGCCTGGCCTCTTTTCTGCCTGAAGGGGGTGATCGGCTCTCAGTTCGCTCCGGCAGTACCACCACCTTCTCCGCACTTCTATCTTCCTGGAGAGATTCTGTCATCTGCCTGTACTTTTCTTTCGCCATCGCTAGCTGGCGCTCTAGAGACTCCAAACTCACACCGTCCAGCTGATTTTTGAGACAGCTACCTCTCCTGGGCCCCAACGCGCGCCCTGCGTAATGCCCACTCGAACACCTCAGCGCGGCCATCACACCTGCTGTTCGCTAACCCTGCGGCTCGAGCGCTACGGAGGCAAGCAAAATGGGAAGGGGGACTCACTCTACCGTCGTGTCGGTGTCCATGGCTTCTGCGGCTTCCTCAGAGTCCTCTCACTCAGATACCGCCTCGTCCTTTCCAACGGCTGCCGCACTCTTCTTGCTCGTAGGCCTGTCGTTGCCTCCTCGATGCTCCTCAGAGTTGCAGCGGTCTTCCTCCAAGGACACTCCTCAGCTTCCGTCCCCTCTTCGCCTCCAAACAGCTCCAGAGGCCTCGCACCAGGATGTCGCCTCTCTTCGCTCCAAACAGCCTCCAGGGTCTCTCAAAAGCAGCCCGCTTACTTTCTCCGCAACAGGCGACCAGGTGTCGCGATGATCAACCGCAGCGGTGGGGACTCTCACCAAGGCGTTGCTCTCCGCAGGTGTCCAATTGTGCCCGTGCCCATGTCCGCTCCGCAGAAAGCCGCCGGAATCATCCTGTCGACTGCGCCAGTTATTTTTCGGGTGATGATGGTCGATGGTGTTGATCTTGTAGCCTTCTAATGGTTCGGTGATCCGGCGACACGTTGCGGAACAGACAGGACACTTCTTCGGGACTATGTAGTTTATTCACGAGCGCTCATCAGTGACTTCTCTCCAAGCCCTCTTCTCGGACCTCGCCCGGTCTCCACTGCGGTGCCGGCCGGTCCCTCCGGACTCTCTCGAGCACATATCTCCAAGTCCCCCCGGTCCGATCTCCGGCCTCTCCCTTCTCGGCCGATCTCCGCCGGTCTCCCCCGGTCCAATCTCTCCTCCCGTTTCGCGCCAAAAACTCGCCCTTAAATGCACTCTCCCAGAATTCTGGGGACCATTTTTGTAACCAATAGGAAATGCGCTTCTCAGAGCCAATCAGAAGAATTTCGTTCAAACTAAAGGAGCCAATAGCACGCCGGTGCTGACGGGGTTGTTGTTTACGCGAGCACCGCGCGAATTCCACGAAGACGTTACGCATTTCCGCTTGGTTACAGCACCGACACACACAAATACACAAAAACACCAGCGGCGGCACAGGGAAGGCAAACTCAGCCCGAACCGCGCTCACTGTCCCGGTCGCGCTCTCCCCCCTTCGCTGCTCGTCCTTGGGGCATCCCGTCCGTCAAGCGGTCTGCTGTCGAAAGCAATAAATTTGCACGCGACCCCCTCTCGAAGCCCCAGGGGTCCGCGCATCGGCCGCGTCTTGCGGCCCGAACGCGGCCTTACAAGGCCGGGCCTCCTCCTTGCGGTTAACCGTCGTTGCCGCCATCTGCCGCGTTTGTCTCAAAACAAACCCATTTCGGCGGCGCCAGGGTGGCGGCTGCTCAAGGAGCCCCAACAGCCAACGCACACACAAAACCAAGGGGGCCAGGCTACCGTCCTCGGGGTGCGCACGCAACGGGTCCCTGAGCCGCAACCCGGCAACTCAACTTAGCGATTTTCGAAATTCGCTTTAACAATCACTTCGAATTTAACAGGTCTCAATCAAGCCTCTCTTTGGTTTATGTGGATAGGACGAAATATTTATTCGGTTCAGTTTACATAATACGTTCTACAGAGTGATCCAAAAACACGACGCCGCAGGGGTATCGTTAGTTATATTTATTTTGATAAAGATACACGCTATATAAAGCCCCATCTCGATGGACACTTCCAAGGCATACACGCGAAGCGCCTGCGCGCCCAGCACGCGCCGCGACGGGCGTCGAAAAGTGGCATGAACCTCCATGCTCCTGGTGCTGGCTCGCTCTCCCTCGGGAGCCGACTGAAAAAAATGTCAAGCCGTGAACAAGAGATGGTTGGGGAGCTGCAAGGATTCCAAGAAAATTTAGGGGAGGAGAGCTTCAAGCCATGAAGAAAAAGAGTCCCCGACAGCCCCCACGGTCCTCCCATTGTTGTAAACCGGACCCCGCTTCTGACGCGCGCGCGAGCGCCCGTGCGCAGGTGCGATATCTGGCATGCACAGATATGCGCAAATATCTGCTAAGGAAGCAATTGGTGGCGCCACCCTTGACTGTCGTCTGTTGCAGAGAGCTAGAAGCCGGACTCTGCAGTGTGATACGCACTTTCGTGCCGGGCGAGCAATTTCCGGTTATACCCGTTGTTGCATCCACTTGTTTTCCCTTTGAAATCATGGTACAGCGCCACACTTGTGCGTTTTGAGGAAGAAGACACTTTTGACGTCGTTAAAATGACCTGCGCCAAGCATGCATGGGATGATGAGCCATCGGAAGGATCCAGGGTGCAAGTGAGCGGGAAATACCAAGGTTTCTGTGAACCTGCAATCATCAATATTTCAGGTAAGCGTGAACAACCATTTACTGTTTTTCCCGTTTTGCTTTGTTGGTTACCTTTGTCAATGCTGTTGGCAGTTTTCGATGATAGGGCTATAAATTAAGCTAAATGGTATCATAATGCATGATTTATTTGTAAGCTGGGCTAGGTGCAGTCGAAGAGTAATCTCTCATTTTTCAGTAGCGAAATTTTTACCGCCACCGAGTTGCGTTCCTGCCAGCGGTAGTTCAAGTGCATGATATGAATTGTGTAACGCAAAAAACATAGACTAACCTCGCTAAGCACATTGCGGGGCTAGTTAGGGATGTATTTTCTAAGTAACGAGACGTAGACAACAACCTGTCATGGATTCTGTCATATGCACGTATCAGGAACTGAACCCTTTTCATTGTCGTAAGTAATAGTGCTAATTCTATTTTAACACGGGATCAGCATTGCTGTGTTCTGCGTATCCAATTAGGTTACAATGGCCCCATTACATTTGCCACAAGGCTTGCGCTCTACAGCTAAGCAGGAGCAGTGGAATCAAGAACTGGTACGCGTTTTATTTCGGGTGGTTAGTGCGAACGAACGTGTTTCAGAAACAATTGGCGTATACCTGTTTCCGTTCGCGGTTGTGCCAGGAAACTTTAATGGTAAAGCCCGAAACAAAAAAAGCATGAGACTAAGCTTTTAAAGGGGCATCGCGATGATTTGCTATGTACCAGTTAATATTATTAAATAGATTCATCATGCATTCCAGAGACCAGAGCAAAAAGAATTATTGAAATCGGAGCATGCAAGCGAAAGTTACTCCACTCTGAAAATTCGAAATGAAAGGCTCAGACGAAAACGCATTTCACTCTCCCATTTCACTCACCCAGTACCGAGACAGCTGCATGCACGCTTCCGCTGCGTTGGCGCCTAGCGCCCATGCAGCGGAAGCGTGCATGCAGTTGTTGCTTTGTCGGGGCTGTAGACAGCCTCGCAATTTGACGGCGTCTTCCAAACGTCTTCCCCCCGTGTACGCGATGCCGTAGTAAGGGCAGGGGTGACTAACGACAAAGGAAGCTCCCCGAAGTTTCTTTTTTAGTCGGACTGTAAGGCTGTCAGCGGTAGCCCCCCTCCCCCCGAAACTCAACTCCCGTCTCCTGTCCGGCCTTTCTCTTCACAAGTTCACATTTTGGGTAAGGTGTGTCGACTGGCTTTTTTTTTCGCTGCCGTCTTGGTATGGTCACGGCCGGTCTCGACGCGCGCGCATTCTGGTCTGAGCCAACGTTATTTGAACAGCGCTGGCCGCCATGAAGGTTTGAAGCGGAATGGAAAGTGTCGCCCCTAGCTGTATTCTTGTTAGTTTTCGTTCGCTTTCCCTGCTTCTTTCCAGTTTTTGTGGCATGCGAAAAAGCTTTCAGTACTCAGAGACAAAATATTTTGGATCCATTTCGCAAGTATGAAGGAACAATATGCAAACTGGACGCCCAACCAATGAGAAAGGCAGCGCCCTATCTAGATGCCACCTCATTTCCGCTGCCGCAAATGGCCGCCGCGTTGCGACACCATCGGCTCGAAACAAGCATTTCTAGCGAAGATTAAAATATCAAATATTATGATTTCGGTGATCTCATTGCGCGTTCAGGACTCACAATGTCCCTTACTCTGCATACAAAGATTAAAGAACCCATGCTTTATGTACGTCGCAGGGCACCTTTAATATCCCACAATGGATTTTACGGTAGGGTGTCTCGGATTCAGTGCATAATTCTTCGACTTATGCTACTGTGGCCATGTGCACAAGTTCTGCGCAGATTTATATCATGATCGCTCTAAATTATCTCCCACGCAGCCTACACAACGGCCCTGCCGACCAAGAAGGGACGGGAGCTCTCCGGAAAGCTGCTGTTGCTGGCCGTGGGCCCTAAACTCAGCGAAATAAGGAGCGAGAAAGAAAGCATCGACGAAAAGAAGCATACAGAACTATAGAACCACAAGAGCATTAAATGTACCCCAATAAAATTTCCTGCGCAATTTCTGTGTGGTAATTGTGTTAGTTTGTGTTACTTGTGTTACCTATGCTGTAAAATTATCAGGAGCTTTAGAGCAGCATAAAACCGAGTGGTTTTTCAATTTAAAGCAGCACTTAGAGATGTATTGGATGACATTTTTTAACGTTTACACATTTTTATTTTACAAAGTGCGAGAGATATGTCGGTTTGGTCAGTGACGGTGGACCGTACAGCAAGACGGACATTATGTACGTAATAGAGCTCAATAATCTGAAAAATGATTAATTATATTTAACTAATCAGCTTTCATAATTTTGATTTTGGGGCGTAAGTCTGTATCGCGAAAATGAAGGCCGTCAGTAAAAAAAGATAACCTTAGCTTTTAAATTTTCGTAATCGTTAATGTGGTTCGAAATACTGAACATACACACTTGCACGCTCAGTGAATTGTCTTGTCCGCTTCGCATATTCATAAACGCGTCGCTGCGCGTCGTATCGTCGCCGAATTCAAATAAACTTTTTCTACATCATAAAATACACAAACGGTGTCCGTGTTTGATGCATAAAAAAAGTGACCGACAGTTTTATGCATTTTCAATGCGGGTAAACCAACTCAGCGAGCTTTGAAATGCGCAAAATCTGGCGCTCAATATTTCAAATCCTTATAGCAAAGTTAGAAATTGGGCTCACCTTTTACGATGACGGCCTTTAATTTCGCAACATAATATTGCCCCTTAGAATCAAAATAAAATGTTCATTAGTTAATGTTAGTTAATTAATCGCCTATTAAATCAGGTTTATCGCTTACATAATGTTAACCATCCTGTATAACCCCCCTACACAGCACCAACGTATCTCTCAAAGTTTTAAAATAAAAATCTGCGTCAAAAATTTAAGCTGTATTACATATCTGAAGTAGTAGCGGTAAGGACGTACTGCACAGTCGCTTACGTCTGCATGTGGCGATAACGGCATATGTATGACAGCATTCTGCAATGGTTGTAACTAATTTCATTACATCTTTTGCTTGGCCGCCCTCCATCACTGTTTGGAGACGCCATGCCCCAGGTTCACTCTTTATTGGCTAATGTAATAGAAGGCCACGGCGCTGTTGCAGGCAGTCACTGAGAGCAAGCAGTAAAGAACTCGAATGAGAATAGTTTGACTGGCTGTGATGCTGGTGTGGTTCTAAAGTAGCAGCCTGCAACATTGGAGAAGGAGAGCCTAGGTGCTTGCAGAGATTGCAGATGAAGCGCGCCGCAAATCGTTGGATTTCTTCAATTTTTTTTGTACCGTCTCCTTCGGTAGATCTCCCCGTATGAGGGCACATATACATTGGCTGCCATTTATTATATATTTCCATATGAAAGCTTATAAGGTTTTAATAAGGGAGTAATCACTCATTTTGATTCCGCCAAGCAGTCACACGGCTACAAATGGACCCGACACAGCTTCCACAGAATCTTTTGCTCTTTCGTAAAAAGATTCGTCCTGGTCTGGGGACATGGTGTATGACTGTGCATGGATGGATGCGAATAAGTAATTAATACCTTAATGGAAGTCTACTCCGCCTTAAGGGAAATTTCCCCTCAACATTTAACCAAAAGTATATAAGGTTATGTGCAGATCTGTCAGTATATATGTTCGTATATAAAACTAGCGCCATATATAAGCTTCAGCCAAATATGGACATATACAGATTTATCTATATTTGGCCATATATGGCCCATATAAGTATATTCATCCATATATGACTGTTCAGAGATACGGCTATATACGGATTTGGCCGTATCTGGGTATATAAAGCCCATATATAGAAATCCCATATATGGAGTTGAGTTGCCGGGTTGCGGCTCAGGGACCCATCGTGCACGCACCCCGAAGCCGATAGCCTGGCCCCCTTGGTTTTGTGTGCGTTAATTGTTTGTCGGGGCTCCTTGAGCAGCCGCCATCCTGGCGCCGCCGAAATGGGTTTGTTTTGAGACAAACGCGGCAGATTGCGGCAACGACGGTTAACCGCAAGGAGGGGGCCCGGCCCTGCAAGGCCGCGTTCGGGCCGCAAGACGCGGCCGATGCGCGGACCCCTGGGGCTCCGAGAGGGGGTCGCGTGCAAATTTATTGCTTTTTACTGCAGACCGCGTGACAGACGGGATGCCCCAAAGACGAGTAGTGAAGGGGGAGAGCGCGACCGGGGCAGTGCGTGCGGTTCGGGCAAAGTGTTTGCCTTCCCTGTGCCGCCGCTGGTGGTTTTGTGTATTTGTGTGTGTCGGTGCGGTAACCAAGCGGAAATGCGTAACGTCTTCGTGGAATTCGCGCGGCGCTCGCGTAAACAAGAACCCCGTCAGCACCGGCGTGCTATTGACTCCTTCAGTTTGAACAAAATTTCCCTGATTGGCTCTGACAAGCGCATTTCCTATTGGTTACAAAAATGCTCCCCAGAATGGTGGGAAAGTGCATTTAAGGGCGAGTTTTTGGCGCCAAAAGGGGGATTTGGAGACCGGCCGGGGAGACCGGCGGAGATGGGAGATCTGGAGGGGGTGACTTGAAGAGCGGAGCTCGGGAGAGTCCGGAGAGACCGGCCGACATCGGAGGGGAGTCCGGGCGAGGTCTGAGAGAGGGCTCGGAGAGAAGTCGCCATTGAGCGCTCGTGAATAAACCACATAGTCCCGAAGAAGTGTCCTGTCTGTTCCGCAACGTGTCGCCGGATCACCGAACCATTAGAAGACATCAAGATCAACACCATCGATCTGAGCGATCATTCAACAACATCGATCAATCACCCGAAAAATAACTGGCGCAGTCGACAGGATGATTCCGGTGGCTTTCTGCGGAGCGGACACGGGCACGGGCACAATTGGACACCTGCGGAGAGCAACGCCTTGGTGAGAGTCCCCACCGCTGCGGTTGATCATCGCGACACCTGGGCGCCTGTTGCGGAGAAAGTAAGCGGGCAGCTTTTGAGAGACCCTGGAGGCTGTTTGGAGCGAAGAGAGGCGACATCCTGGTGCGAGGCCTCTGGAGCTGTTTGGAGGCGAAGAGGGGACGGAAGCTGAGGAGTGTCCTTAGAGGAAGACCGCTGCAACTCTGAGGAGCATCGAGGAGGCAACGAGAGGCCTACGAGCAAGAGAGTGCGGCAGCCGTTGGAAAGGACGAGCCGGTATCTGAGTGAGAGGACTCTGAGGAAGCCGCAGAAGCCATGGACACCGACACGACGGTAGAGTGAGTCCCCCTTCCCATTTTGCTTGCCTCCGTAGCACTCGAGCCGCAGGGTTAGCGAACAGCAGGTGTGATGGCCGCGCTGAGGTGTTCGAGTGGGCATTACGCAAGGCGCGCGTTGGGGCCCAGGAGAGGTAGTTATCTCAAACATCAGCTGGACGGTGTGAGTTTGGAGTCTCTCGAGCGTCAACTCGCAGTGGCTAAAGAAAAGTACAGGCAGATGACAGAATCTCTCCAGGAAGATAGAAGTGCGGAGAAGGTGGTGGTACTGCCGGAGCGAACTGAGAGCCGATCACCCCCTTCAGGCAGAAAAGAGGCCAGGCAGGAGCAGAGCAATGCTTCAGATGAACGGGCTAGTTGCGACGGCATGAGGCCGATTGAAACCGATAGCGTGCCAATGGAGCGGCAGGTAATGGCCGCGCTGAGGTGTTCGAGTGGGCATTACGAGAGGCGCGCATTTGGGTCCAGGCGGGATGGTTATCTCAGAAATGAACTGGACGATGTGAGTCTGGAGTCTCTCGAGCGCCAGCTCGCGATGGCCAAAGAAAAGTACAGGGAAATGCAAGAATCTCTCCAGAAAGAGCGAATTGCGCAGGCCCCGGCAAACAATGCAGAGATCTGAGGCGCTGAGTGGGTGCATGTTGCTAAGTTTCCGGATGTGGCTGTGTCGGCAGCCGAGGTTGAAAGAGAACAGCAGTCCTTACCTGCCGGTACTGAGGTGATCCCTGAGAGCATGCCGGGTGACGTACTGGTTGTTGTCGAAACTGTCCAGGCTGCGGACGCGCGGGAGGAAAAGGAAGACATTTGCGTCGAACCGCACGAGCATGCGGATACGGGCGAATCGCCAGGCGCGAGTGTCCACTGTGAACAGTCTTTGCGCATCGATGTGGAACCAGTGTGGCAGGGGTGTTGCACCAATGACGCAGTTCAAATAGCGACCTCTTTGATGGTGGCGTCGACAGAGAAGCAGGTGACGCAGCTGGCTAGCGCTGACTCTGAGACAGGGGATACGGATACAGGCAATGCTACGGCGTAGAGATTGCCGTACGAACGGAGATCAGCCGATGGGGACAGTGTCTGTGTCTTGTACTTTGAGCAGAGCACGGAAACGCGGGGAAGGTTTGCGGCGCGCTCCAAATCACGGCGCGATCCTGGCGTGCATTTGCCTGTGCAGCTCGAGGGGAAGGCGTCTGGCGCAAACACGCTACCGCAGTTGAGCACGCAAAACATGAAGAGGGCCAAAGAAGACGTGGCTTTGTCCATCGTGATGGCGCGTGGCCTGCGTGCACTGACCACCGGTGAGGATCGTGAGCCAGATAGACTACGGCGCAAACGTAGTATCGTCTCTGCGCGAACTGCCTGTGCCGCACCGATGTTCCGTTGTAGACGGCAGGTGCGTGTATTCGACCCGGGAGGACATCGATGAAATCGTCGGCCGCGCTGGACAGGGCCACTCCACCCTTGGCTGCCTCGCCATGTCGCAACAGGGAGCCATGCACTTCATATGCGACTCAGCTGACGTCGATGGCATGTCGATACTGAAACAATAGGCTCGAGTAAGCGCGGAGGCAGCAGGTGGAAGTGGAGGATCCAGAGCTGGAAGGACTCAGTGTTGACTATCGACATGGATATAGCCGAATGTTTGTGCGAAAACTTTGTGTCGATTTTTCCGTTTGTGCTACAGTGATTACAGACAATGTGGTATGAACTGCTTGTAACTTTCGTCGTGTGCATGTTACATAATGTTCAAGTGCCCTGAAAATGCTGTGTCTTGGTTATAAGTTGGAATGTATTTGTCATTAGAGCTGCGAGGGGGAAGTATTGTTCTCTTACATTGCCTTTGTGAGTGTGCAAGATGTGCCGGGACTGTCGTTGAGACGCGTGTTTCTCTTGTTGATGTGGTAGCTGTGTGTTATCGGTGTGCTTTTCTGTATGTTTTGATTCGTATGTCCCTCCGCATACTTTTTATTGTTGTAACGTGCTTTTTGTTGTGCGTACAGCGAGTGTACACACAACATTCTCGGTAAGGAGGAGTTGAGTTGCCGGGTTGCGGCTCAGGGACCCATCGTGCACGCACCCCGAAGCCGATAGCCTGGCCCCCTTGGTTTTGTGTGCGTTAATTGTTTGTCGGGGCTCCTTGAGCAGCCGCCATCCTGGCGCCGCCGAAATGGGTTTGTTTTGAGACAAACGCGGCAGATTGCGGCAACGACGGTTAACCGCAAGGAGGGGGCCCGGCCCTGCAAGGCCGCGTTCGGGCCGCAAGACGCGGCCGATGCGCGGACCCCTGGGGCTTCGAGAGGGGGTCGCCTGCAAATTTATTGCTTTTGACTGCAGACCGCGTGACAGACGGGATGCCCCAAAGACGAGCAGTGAAGGGGGAGAGCGCGACCGGGGCAGTGCGTGCGGTTCGGGCAAAGTGTTTGCCTTCCCTGTGCCGCCGCTGGTGGTTTTGTGTATTTGTGTGTGTCGGTGCTGTATCCAAGCGGAAATGCGTAACGTCTTCATGGAATTCGCGCGGCGCTCGCGTAAACAAGAACCCCGTCAGCACCGGCGTGCTATTGGCTCCTTCAGTTTGAACAAAATTTCCCTGATTGGCTCTGACAAGCGCATTTCCTATTGGTTACAAAAATGCTCCCCAGAATGCTGGGAAAGTGCATTTAAGGGCGAGTTTTTGGCGCCAAAAGGGGGATTTGGAGACCGGCCGGGGAGACCGGCGGAGATGGGAGATCTGGAGGGGGTGACTTGAAGAGCGGAGCTCGGGAGAGTCCGGTGAGACCGGCCGACATCGGAGGGGAGTCCGGGCGAGGTCTGAGAGAGGGCTCGGAGAGAAGTCGCCATTGAGCGCTCGTGAATAAACCACATAGTCCCGAAGAAGTGTCCAGTCTGTTCCGCAACGTGTCGCCGGATCACCGAACCATTAGAAGACATCAAGATCAACACCATCGATCTGAGCGATCATTCAACAACATCGATCAATCATCCAAAAATAACTCGCTAGCTCTCTGCTCCTTGTGCTGGACACTGCGCAATGAATTCGACCATACATCACGTCAGATACATCACAAAGGTCCCAATCGCCTTTCCTAGAGATTGATACGATGCGCAGCTTGACGTTTGCATTCGCTCGCAGATTTAGCATCTGCTTGTTCCGCAGATTCGGCACCCCATTCGTGAGCGGTCTTCTTTTCTTGTTGTGGCACATAATCACGTCATTTTACATGTTTGTTGCTTTAGGACAGGGTGGATTACGGGAACGTTCCAGCCGGTTATCAAAGGTAACGGCGCGCCTTCTCTATCAAATATGTAGCTAGTCAAACGGCAATTTCCGTTTTGGACAAATAGGTTTCATGAGTTTTTTGCACACATAAATGATGTTGTGAAGGTGCGGTTTCACAATTTATATTAAGAAATGATTAGCGGTACACCACAGCGGTTTCTGTATGCAAGTTATTCGGCCAAGCGGCCGTACAGTGTGGTGGAATTATCGCCGTTAATTTCCTAACAAACCTCTTAAAATTCTAATTACTTGTTGAGGCTTAAGTGCTTGTTTTTGTGAAAACACAGGCAGTCATTGTGTTAGGGCGTTATCTTTGCCTGAATTTTTCAAAAAACGACGGCGTTCTGAGGTATCTTCAATGTCCGGTTAAATCGGCGTGATTACGACCTGACTAGAGTGACCAAGGGCGCCCTGGTGTGATGACCAGGTGCATCTCGTGATGTTTCTTCGATTTCTCTTGCCTAGAATGAAACAAAACACTTTTCAGCTTCATATAGTGCTCGTCGTCATGAACACACAAAACTCAGCAACAAATGCCTTCTTCCAGGGAACAGCAGTTAGCATACTTCATTGGAACAATTAGATCGCTCGTATATACTGTTTTCCATGCATAATTGCACGGATTGGGTCGGAATTTTTATTTTTTTTTAGGGGGGGCGGGGGATTTGTGTGCGCTGTACTCCATTGCAGCACACAACAATATGTTGTAGTTCTTTAAGGAGAAGCAGAAGGCTGCAACGGCTATAAGAACCGAATTGCCTGATCTGAGGGTCGCTTTTCACTCCAAAGTTGAAGACGGGGATCGTCATCATCGTCATCCGTGATCAATTTTACAAGACAAAGAACCCTACCATCGACCACCGATTAGCTGTTGTTGAATTCAGTCGGGCAGGGTCAGGCTACCCTTGTTTTTTGTCACATCTGCACATCAGACATTCCATAAGCTTTCACTGTGACACGCTGCCCTTGGAGTCCACTCTGCCACTCTAAACGCCGACCTTTGTTCGGCTCGTTACTTGGCCACCCTAAGCTCATTTTTTCCGCATTTTGTTAGTGCTAAGATATGGATGACACCAGTTTGTTCTGTAATACTCTAATCGCTCCCCTTGACGTTATCGCTAGTATTTTCCTTGCCATGCCCAATGCGTGCTACACGGCTGCTTGAAATCCCGTCGAACCGATCGCCCCTCGAGTCGACAGAGCTTTGCGATAAAATGAGAAAAAGATATCTTAGCGGAAAGTTGAGCACTCAGAGGCTCTTCGGCGTCCGGCCGACATTCGACGGTTTCAAATGCTTACGAAATGCGAACAGAGACCGCCCTGTCATTGGCGGTGGCCGTTATCTTGCCTCAGAGCCGCGTCCCGCAACTGCTTCGGCCTTCTTGATTTCGACATCTGCTGCGGACTTGTTTCTTCTACTCTTTGTTTAGCACACTGCTTGCGTTGTCACTAATTTAGTACTTCAAGTTAATGACTCGTCATTCAGCATTTACAGCGTGCGCGTGAAATTTCAGCGGGAATACACAAATGTCGACTGCACTGCAGTACTACCGTTGTCTGCATACCTGTTATCGTTTGTATATGGCATACAACGCAAGCTATGTTGAATATTCTCTGATGCGCGGATTGTAACTATGCTTGTTTACACAGCATGATCCCTGCAAGAAGACCGGATGATTGCGACGAAACACTTGATAGCCGGAGAACTGGCGCTTCCCGGTCGTGGTAGATCCGCTTTCTTCCATACCACAAATACTCGGTGCTGAACTGCTTTATCCAGAAGCATGTTCGACGATTGATCGCATCAATGAAAATGATCTGATTTGTTATCCACGAGCGGCGCCAGTGGTCGACTGTTGACAGCTCCCTAAAGCAATGCTCGGCATGCCGGGTGACACCGGCGCTTCCCGCTCGTTCTATTCGTCCTGCGATATCAGCAATCCTCCGCTAAGGGTTGCAGTTTCCAAAACTTCACTTATGACCATTTGCATTCGCCAAAACTTGTGTATTCGCTCCCTACAAAAGCCGAGACCACATACGTGAAGAATGCGGACTAGCGCTTATTCGTCGAAAGCAAGGGTCTCATCGAAGCAGCTCATGACGGCGCTGGAGAGCTCGGAAAGCGCCGTGATATGGTCTGGTTGCGTGCACAATGGACTTCAATTCAAGAGACAAAAGCTATCTTTCTATGGTTTAGTATTTTTTTTTGAGGAAATATGGGGAGTCATCATACTAAGAAGCAAAGAGAATGAGCGTGAGCGTCAGGTTCATTATAACTAGGATCGGCTATACAATCCAGCCGGAATGAAACGTGAACACGCATATCGCCTTCTTTTTCTACATTACAGAGAAGTATTCACTTGGAGCCAGTTAAAAAATATGTACTTAGGTAGATCCTTCACCCAGACACAGGAATCAGCCTAGTTCTGTACAACAGCTGAAAGTATACAGGCAAAATATTTTGTTTTGTTCACATGGGCTGTTCGCTTGCCTTGCTGTAGACGGAACAAAATGGGCTGTTAACATCTGACCGGTAAATAATTTACATAGCATTTTTTTTCTCACATGGTGTTTCGAATGGGGTTTTAATAGCCGAACGATGGCTGTGGTGTCCAAGTTAAGTATAGGCTCCATGCGCTGCAGTTTGGCGAGCACGAGTGACGTCACCTGGGTAACAGGGAAGGGGGGGAAGGTGGACGTCGCTCTCTTGCTCAGTTTGCAGTCAGCTAGGACAGCGCCAAAATATTCCCTCCGAAAGCGAAAACAAACTTCGCTAATTATGCGTGGCTCGACCTACTGCTGTGTTTGTATATCGAAGATAAAATTACATCTCTTTCCATGGAGATCATGCATGCTTGCGCATGCACACGAGGGTCCACTGGAACAGAGTATATTTTGGAACTAAATTCATGATTGCAAACTGGGAGCGGATTTACATAGTCTGGGGCGTTTTGAATGTGCCATCACTGGTAGAAGTCCTAGGAGTTGCTTTGTTTCTTTCTGTAAAGAGAAGGAATGCGCTGAGTAATAGGCAGTGGTTTTGGGGGGCGTTCTTGGAGCGGGCATCTTTAGTTTCAGACTACGGTTTTTTATACATCTGTGTGGTGCGTGCGCGTTGTGGGTACGATGTCGTTTTTCTGTGCGTGCTTATGTAGTTTCTCACGATGTTTCGCTTACAAGTTTTTCTGTATGGATTTGTATCACGTTGCATAGAGCGGTTTAAAATTTTTATATTGATATTGGTGAATTCCCGCCATCTAAAACCCTTTTCTGGATCAATAGAAAGAAAACTAGAAAGTGCACTACATTTTGTAAAGTAATTTATTGCATTTCACATCGCTAAACCCTTCCTGAAGTTTATCATCACAATGCGATACATCACGTCAAAATTCCTTTGCTGTCCCTAATTAAATGAATGCCCTGAGTAAATACCTAACACAAAAGTCCTGTAACATACTCAGCAAGAAATGCTTAGTCTTTTTGTTTACTTACACCCATGCTTCTCTGAGCGGAATACATGTGCATAAAGCAAAGCAGTGTTCATCCTGAGACATCCAGTACATAGCACTACCATTGTCTTTGTGTAGTAACGATGCGTTTTTCGCAATTCCAGCCGAGCATGTTATGTATGCGGATGTTACGTATGCGGCTGATTTCATTATGTGAGTCAATTAGACACCTGTTCTTCAAACTGTAAGGGCTCTTAAAGGAGTATGGACAACTAACTTCTGGGTGCGTGTTTTCTTCTTTGTAATGATGCGTGAGGTATTATTATACATGGAGTACCACGTGGTGTTCCTAGAACTGCAAAATAATTTATTATCGATTTTTTGTCTTGCTGTTTAAATTTCAATAACTTCCCTATGAGTGGGACGTCAATGAGTGAGGCATGAAAAACTGCGATATAATAGCTGCGTCCTCGTTTTAATTCACCTAATGCTGGAGCCAGTCAGCCAGCTTCACTATCCGGACTTGTAAAGAATGTAAAACAGCGATTATATTGCACTTTTTTCATGCCTGCTGGTCATTTCCGAAATTCTGTGGGGGCACGTAGCCGGAGGAGCGCATTGAGTCAGCAACGCCTCGACTGGTACCCGTGCTGCTCGCGCTGCTGACACTCTTTCTTTCATTGTGAGGACGTGCCGTCCTGCTCGTGGGTGCACAAAAGAGGAGTTGCCGCTCGTTGTGAGTCATGACTGGAATGCCGCGACGTTGAGAGAGTGGAGAAACGTATTGTTGTGTCGTTTGCTGCCACAATAGTTCTCACAACATCAACGGCCAAGAGCAGCCAGTGTAACTCTATAGATTTCCTGGACATATGTCCCAGGCACTCCGGTTGGGCCCACATCGCCTGCACGTACGGCCCGCAGGCAACGGACCTGGACCTGGGATAAGCACCTCACGTGGCCCCCGGCCATGGAGCCCCACCAGGAGGCCCGCGGGTGCGGAATGCGCAAGCCTAGGACTGTGCCAGACGGACCTCGTTCACAGAGCGCACGCCGCGACCGGTCTCTCGAATCATCTCCGCTGCTAGAGAGGTGGATAGAGTGCGTGCAGCGCGCAACACAGCGCGCTGCCCTGACTCCGGAGACGGCGAAGGCAACGTTACGCACCTTGTCCCTTCCGCCACGTGCTGCTGCGATGGCGGCGCGCGCGGACGAACACGTGGAAGCCGCCATTGCCAGCCCGGTCCAGCAGCCACCACACGGCGACGGCCAAATTCCGGCAGCGGTGGTAGCAGCCGTAGAAGAGCCAGAGGGGGACGACGCCATGGATCAAAGCACCCATCGCAAGCGGCGCCGTTCCACCCAGTCTGAGGAGGGGAACAAAGGCAGCGGGGGCGAGGAATCTGCTGCCAAGCGCGAAGCGCTGCAGCTCACTGCACCTGTCTCACCTCCCCCTCCGCGTCCAGAGGGAGCGATCACAGGACAAAGAGCCAGAGAGGTGACAGCGGACAACAGCGTGTCTGCCAGTACTAGCTGCTTTCCCCCTGCTCTCGCCGGAACGCAAGCCCCCACCCTGAGGGACCAGCGGCCGGTGACGACATCGGCTGACGCGGCGCGGCAGAAGCCAGCAAACCCGGCACGTGACCAAGAGGCCGCAGCTGCGGCTCTCAGACGGAGCGCGGCGCACGCTGCCAGCGTGCCTGACAGCAACGAATGCCACGCCCCCACCCCCCGGCATCCTCATGCTCCCTGGAGGCCGCCGGCCTGATCCCCTGGCGCCAGGCTTCAACCCGAGCACAGCGAAGGCGTAAGGCTGCCCTGCAGAGAGCTGCTGCTGCTGTGGCGGTCCATGAGGAGCTCCACTGGACAGTCCTGTTCCGGCCAGCGGAACGCGGCGTGGCCATAAGCAGGGAACAGGGCTGGGAGATTGCTGAGGAGCTGGGCCCGCGCCCAGGCGTGCTGGCGGTTCGCGTTAATACGCGGAGGAATGTGGTGGCGGTGGACACCGGCTGCGCAGCTACCTTCGGCTCGCTTCTGGCCACGACTGTCATCCGTGGCCTGGCTGTGTGCGCCAGGGAGCCAGCTCCTCGCAACCAGTCCAGTGGGCTCGTGTTCGGCGTGGACGCGCGCCGATCAGCGGACCAGCTGCTTGCCGCCGTGGAATCGGCGGTGGCAGTGACGTCGGCGTCGCTGTCGGGAAGCACGCTGCTTCTCCGATTTGCGGCGCCGATCCCGCCACCGTATGTGTTCATTTACAGGCGGCGCCTCGCTGTCCGGCCCTGCCGCCCGCGCCCACTGCAGTGTTCCCGCTGTTCCAGCCTGGGCCATGCCACCGAGGCCTGCAGAGCTGCTGCCCGCTGTGCCCGCTGCGGTGAACCACACGAAACTGGGGCGTGCACCAGCGGAAAATCGCGCTGCTCAAACTGCGGCGGCCGACACCCTGCCACGGACCCTTCATGCCCCCACTGGCAACGAGAGAGGCATGTCGCCACGATTTTGGCTTCGTCAGAGGTGCCTCTCTCACGACGGGCCGTGCGCGCGGTTGTACGTGAAGAAACGGCGCCGCAGGCTGCACAGCAGCAACCAAGCAAGCGCAGCTATGCGCAGGTTGTGGGCCACATCAAGCAGCAGCAGCAGCCTTCTCAGCAGCTCCGGCCTCAGAAGCAGCGGTGGCAGCATCCCAAGCAGCCGGCCGGTTCCCGCACCGCACCAGTGAGGCCCGCACCCACTACCTCCGGTGGTTCCCCTCTGGACGCACGCGATGCCTTAATCGAGCGCCTGCAGGCCGCGCTGCGAGCACTAAGCGTGCTCCTGCCAGAGGGCTCCGAGGGTCGCCGCATCTGTGAGGAAGCGACAGGCCCTCCTGCACTAAACAGCCAACAACATGGCTAGTCGCCGGGCAGCACCCCGCATTCCCACAGTCCTGCAATGGAACGTCCGCTCCCTTGCAGCGCGATACGCTGAGCTCCGCTCACGCATAACATCCGAACAACCAGAGGTGATCGCGCTGCAGGAAACTTACGTCCGGCTGCGGGATGGGGAGCCCCAAAGGCGGCTGCCCGGCTACATCGGCTACCATTCACCAACGAAGTGTGAGGAGGGGTCATGTGCATCAATCCCTTGCGGCGACCCAGCCCATCGACCCGGAAAATCGCGGGCCTCCATCTATGTGCGGCGCGACGTCCAGCACGCGCTCGTCGGCACGGCGGCGGCGACGAGTGACGTTCAGGAGTGCGTGGCAGTGACAGTGCGCGTCGGGGGTGTTGACACATCAGTGGCCAGTGTTCATGTGCGCCCAGCTGTGGCGTGGAACGCGCTGTGTTTTCGTGCTGTGTCGTCGTGTTGTGCCCCGCGCCAGCTCATAGTTGGTGACTTCAATGCCCATCATTGTGCGTGGGGCAGTGCGCGCAACGACCGGCGCGGCGACGACCTGCATGACACAGCAACGCAGCTGGGACTCACTCCCCTCAACACTGGCCAGCCCACCTTCCGACGGCGTGGATCGTCAGGCTCCTGCATCGACGTTGCGTTCGCGTCCAGCGGCATCGAGGCGACCTGGCGTCGTGCACCATCCCTCTGGGGCTCGGATCACTTCTCCATCACCATAGAGCCCACTGCTAAAGAGGCGCGCCCCATGCGTACGTACGCTATCGTGAATTGGGGCCGCTTCCGCCAAGAAGTGGACGCCGCCGCTGCGTCCGGCGCCGATTACTTCACCAGTCTTGTCCGGAGCGCCCTCGCAGCCACGCGTCGCGCAGAGGTGCGGGCAGGTCAGCCAACACCCGACAATAAGCTGCTCGATCTGCGCGACAAAAGGGACAAGGCGGAGCGCAGGGCGCGACGGACGGACAAGCCAGAAGACTGGACGGTCTACAATCGGCTAGACGCAGCGGCAAGACGTCACTCCAACAAGCTATATCGACGGCAGTGGGCTTCTCTCTGCAACACGATGGAGAAGGATCGCAGCTCGCGACGGCTCTTCAGCACACTGCGGCGCATCACTACACCTCAGGCGAACCCTCAGCCACTGGCCGCTCTCGCCATCTCGAGCGGCCAAACAAACCAACAGCTGGCTGAGCAGTTCGCTGACCGATTCGCGCCACAGTGCCCCGCGAGCAGTGCAGTGACGACATCGGGCCCCAGTTTCGACGCCAGTGCCTCTTCCCCCGCCCCGGATGACGGCCCGTGCAACGCGCTCTTCACTGCGGCGGAACTGAACGACGCGCTGCGCCACTGCACCCGCCGCTCAGCGCCCGTGCCGGACGGGGTTACCTACCAGATGCTGCGCAACCTGGACGCGGAGCAACGTCAAGTCCTCGTGCGGCAGCTCAACCTGGTGTGGGAACGCGGGGTGCTACCTGAGGAGTGGCGCACAGCGGTCGTCTGCCCGATACCGAAGCCAGGCCGCCCACCCACGGAGCTCAGCGGATACCGTCCAGTGGCGCTGACGTCGGCGGCGTGCAAGCTGATGGAGCATATGGCGCTCCAACGCCTGCATGCGCGGGCCGCGGAGGCGGACTTGTTCGACGAGCGTCAGACAGGGTTTCGCGGGATGCGCTGCGCGGCAGATTCAATCGCGGACGTTGTCTCCGCACTCGAGCACGCCGTGGCGGCGCGGCAGGTAGCACTGCTCTTGCTGCTCGACGTCTCGAGTGCGTTTGACAACGTCCACCGTGCGGTAATTCTCGCGAGGCTGGAAGAGGCGGGCGGGGCCGGTCGTCTGTTGCGTTATGTGCAGGGGTTCCTTAACGCTCGCACTATTCGCGTGCGCGTGGGAGCGGCTCTCTCTCAGCCCCGCCCGGTGGATCTAGGCGTGCCGCAGGGGTCGGTGTTGTCCCCGTTCCTGTTCAATGTGGCGATGTCGGCGGTGCCGGGCTGTCTGCCCACAGGCAATCGGCACCGCGTGTACATCTCCATATACGCGGACGACATCGCTCTGTGGTGCTTGGGACCTCCGGGCGAGGCTTCCCGCGTGAGAGACTGCCTCCAGGGTTCCCTTGACGCTATCGGCGACCGGTTGCGGGGCCTCGGTCTGGCGCTTTGCGCGCAGAAGTCTGCAGCCATGGCCTGCGGAGCTCGCAGATGCGCCCGCCTGGCGCCGCTGACGTTGGCTGGGACGCCGCTGCCGTGGAAGAGCTCCGTGCGGTACCTCGGCCTGGATATCGACCAGCGCCTCTCCTTTCGCCCCGCGGCGACCAGGGCCTGCCAGCAGATGAAGAGGACTACAGCCGCCGTGCACAAGCTCACCGCCCGGGGCCAGGGGATTTCTCAGCAGGCTGCGCTGCGCCTCTACAACGCCGCAGCCTTAGGGGCGATACTCTACGCGCTGCCCCTCGTCACGGTGCGCAAACCATCATGGAAGGCACTGGAGGTGCAGCATCGCAAAGCGCTGCGGACCTGCCTCGGCCTACCCGGCAACTCGCAATGCGAGGCCACACTGGCCGAGGCGGGCGCGTGGCCGCTGCAGCTACAGGCCACGCAGCGCTCGCTGCACCACATCGACCGCCTTCACCGCGCTCCGGACGGCGGGGAACTCCTGCAGCGCCTTCGTCAATACCCGCGCTCAAGAATGGGCGCGGCACTGCAGGAATATGACCAGCTGACGCGCGCCACGCCCCCCTACGGCCTCTGCTCCCCCTGGCCCCTCACGACGGAGGTACAGCGAGAGATCGTCGGCATCGCGGGAAAACGCAGCACACCACTATGTGCGGTGCAGCAGCTAGCCGGAGCCGTCATCTACGAGCAACTGCGCGACCATCTGCTTGTGTTCACTGACGGCTCCGTGGTGAGCGAAAACTGCTCGCTCGCTGCAGCGGCCACCATCCCCGCCCTGCAGCTGCACCGCCAGCAAAGAGTGGTTTACCTGGGCTCTTCGACCACGGCGGAGCTACTGGGTCTTCGCCTGGGCTTGGACCTGGTGCTCACCCTTACTCCGCTGCCACCCAGGTGTGCTCTGCTGTGTGATTCCCGTGCCGCCCTCAGCCGCCTGCAGACTCCCGGCCGTGGCACCCCGTTGCTGTGCGCGTTACGCGAGCGCATTGAGCGCCTCGCGGAGCGCAGATGCAGTATTCGCGTGCAGTGGGTGCCCGGTCACTGCGGCATCCGCGGCAACGAGCAAGCCGACGAGCTCGCCACCGCCGCACATCAGCTTCCTCCCAGCGACGAACCGCTCGCCCTGGAAGACGTGCGTGCGGTGATCCACGACCACCTCCGTCAGCAACACCCGGACCCTCGCATCGCGCGAGGAGAGCGCATTTCTCTCGTCGGCGCGCGCTCACTGTCGCGCCTCCAGCGGGCGATGATCAACCGAGTGCGCGTCGGCTGCGTGTGGCCCGGGGTAAGACGGGTGCGCCACGGACTTTCGTCGAGCGACGCGTGCGCTGACTGCGGCGCAGTGGAAACATTGGAGCACATGCTCCTTCGCTGTACCGCTTCTGCAGTGCCGCGTCGCGAGATGCTCGCGGCCTACAGGGCGCTGGGAATCATCCCGGACAGTCTCGAAGCGCTCCTGTGGCCGCACGGCAGTGCGCGCACCCGCGACAGAACAATGGTGAGCCTCTGTGTGTTCATCGAGCAGGCAGGCTTGACTTCCCGCTTGCTCTTCGCCAGGTAGTGCACGCGTGACAGGAACGCTCCGTTGGTGCTACCTCGGACGGTATACGCGGCCGGGCGCCCCACCCCGGCCGCTAGTGCAGTGTGTCGCGCGCGCGATTAGTCCGTGACAGGACGCTATATGTGCGCGCGGCTATGTACATTGTGTTTACATCTTTTGTGATTGTGCGCAGTGGTCGCTCGCGCGCACTTATTTTCGGACAATGTTTGGACATTAGCGCGCGAGCGGCGCGAACTTGATTACTTTTGTATTTTGTAAATAGTGTACAAAGCTCTCCCCTATCCTTTCTTGCTGTCGCTCCCGTCTATACTTCTCCTCACTATCCTCTCCCTTTCCCTTTCATTTCCGCCGGCTGCAGCTCGGGTGCTTAAGATATTAGATAGCAATTGCCGCGGCCGGCAACACTCTTTTGCTTCACTTTTTATTTATTTATTTATTTTTCTTTTTTTAAATAAACCACTACCACCCACCACATATGTCCCACATTCCTGGAAAAAAAAAATCAATATTCGAAATTTGTAATCTACTGCTGAGGAAATTTTGGAGGTAATGGGGAATCTTTTCGATGTGTAGCAAAATCTTGCAGAACTTTTTCATCGCTCGCATCGAGCGATAACAAAAGCATTACTAGCAAGACAAAAAAAAAACCATGCAGGCATGTCGACGGGAGGTTGGTATAGGCACCCTGCACCCGCCAGGCACCGTCACCGTCGAGGCTGCGTTCAGCTCCCCCACGCGGCGAGTTCCTCGTCCCTGTCAGGAAGGCTCGCCCCGCGACTGCGAAGGGATGGCGTCTGCTAGCGGCTGCCGCTGTTCGTAGAGGCGGGATTTCGACCTATTCATTCATGAGGCTGAAAAATTCTTTCGAGGAGCGAACGTCAGGAAAGGAACGAAGCTTTTTGAAGCAAGCCATGTACACACTGTGAAAGAGGTGGTGTCGTGCGACGGGAGCGAAGCAACAGCCCGGTGCATTGCGCAGACTAGGATCACTGCGCCACCGAAAACGATCAAATTAACGCCAAGAAATATTTCTATATAAAGCCCGTCAGCGCTGCACTCTCACTGAGTTTTGTTTTATGTAGCTATCTTCCAGTAGATAGCTTGTTGCCGCGAGCTGCAGTTGCAAGGCAGGCAAATGTAAACCCGCTGCTGCCGTTGCTGTGTTTTTGGAGCGGTGTGAAACGCTCTCCAAAACGAGCCGCCCGCAAGCCTGGGGTGTTCCTGCATTTAAAAAGGCTTACCCTAAACTTTCAAAGACGGCCAGGCGGCACAACATGGAAGGTAATTAGAAAACTCCAGTTTTTGAGCGAACGACGCAAACCTGACTTCATAGCATTCTCTTTTGCCGCACCTTCGGTGTGTGCACTGAAAGTCATGCGGATAACGTCAAACTGTTTGATTTGGATTCTGCAAAAAAAGGAGTATCCCAGCTAATTCATGCAGGATTCTTGCCGAAAGCTTGTGCTCAAGAAGCGGAATTTCATTTCAAGCTTTGTTTAATTTCAAGTGTCCTGAATATTCGACATTTAGATATATGTTTATTGTAGAAAATTATCACTCAGTCCTTCAGATGTGGAGCAAAGATTTATCAGCGTGCCTTAAAACATGCCTTGAACTGTCGAAAAAGACGCTGGATGACAAGGCGCAGTGGAAGCGAGCAAGGATTCCGCGCATAACTGGAACTAAGGGAAACGATTCTTTACTGCGCAAAATTTGGGCTCCTTCAGGTGTGACTGCGGGCGAGTTTCGGCGTGGCTTTTTAAGCTTACTATTGTTGACAGCCAAGTCAGTGGCCGGAAATCGTGGGTGCAAGAAGAGGGAAGGGTTCCCAGAGAGCCATTTGCATTCCTCCGAGTCTGCTGAATTTGCCATGACTCAAAAACCTGTCTAGGAGGTAATCCACGAGTCAAGCAAGCGTATTCCGCACGGGTTTGACTGTTATTGTTTGAGCAGAAACCGCGCGCGCGTGTTGCCCGTCGCGAAGGGTGGGCCGTCTCCCAATGTCGCGTTGGAAATTCATAAAATCTTGTCCCAGGCGAATTTATATATGTATTATTGCATCCTACAACAAAGCAATGTGTCCTGCTGTTGTTATGTGCCATTTTGTGCTCGAGAAGGAGGCGTACAACTGCTTCGCGACAGCGCGCGCAACACAGCGGGAGCTGTCGGACTGCCCCCGCCTTCCTGACAGGGACGCGCGCGCCGCCGCCAGTGGCGCGCGCGTCGCGCTTGAGTTAGATGCGCAGGGTGTCTATAGTGAAATCTTCCAGTGTATAAAAAAAGGCGTTCATACACTTTTTTCCATTCAAAAATGGTTTTCCAGGGAATTGTTGTCTGTGAAATGATTGAGAACGAGAGACGGCAAGCCTGGATAACTTCTGTGCGCAAGCTGAAGTAGGCGGTTTTCTCTTGCTAAATTGGTTTGGTATGTTGCGCGTGTATATTATTTCTGACGAATTTTTATTGTAATTCACTAAGCATGCAGTGTTTAGTTGTAGAGCTCACTCTAACGAAACTATTTTTTTTTTCCTGTAAAGCCCTCCGCCGGTCAGGTAACACAAACAAATATTTTGGAGGCTGACATCAACAGCTGCGTTAGGCAGACGCGTGTGAGGCAAGGTCAGTGATCGCCTCATTGTTCCTTTGTGTGACGCCCGGCTCAATTTCCTAGTTATTTTGCTAGGTGTAAAAAATGTCTAAAAGTAAAAGTAGTAAAGATATTAGCTTGCACATGAGTGAGCATTTGAATATAAGAGATGGCTCTGCAAATAAATTGTTTTGGGAATGCACGTGCGCTGCAATCGGCATTAAATTAAATGTACCAACCACTGCGTAGTGACTGACCAAACTATAGCATTTTTTCTCTTAGCCGTAAGCGAGCAGCTGGTAAGCACATTTCGCGCGTATTTTCGTTTTTGTTTTCAGCCTCGCCTATCTTTATTTTACGTCCAAATAAACACATACTCGTTTTTATTCGGCGAAAAACGTAAAGAAATTCCAACTATTTGGCCAAAAAAGTTGCGTACATCGAAGTGCTCAGCTATTCAACAAAATTAAGCATTTTGCGAAAATGACCGTGCCATAAAAAAAAGGGTATTAAGCTCGAATTCCACGTCTTAAATGAACTTGCCATTTACTTGCGACATACATGTCGGCGCAACGGTGACGGCGGTTTCGTCAAATATCTGCTCCACGAAGTGGACCTGATGCACTGTCAGTTCTTTCTTTTTTTTTCAGGTTCGGCGCAGAAAAAAAAAATCGCTGACCACTCTTTCATGGAACCTGCACCTGAGAGGGTACTGTCGCGATAGAAAGAAATGCGAACAGCGCAGCGCCTAATTCGAACACAAGTACGCTACAGACATGAATTCCAATTTCGCAGTGCGTAGGCAACATGCTGTTCACATTATTTTCTATCGCCCTTGTACATTTTCCTAACCCTCTTAATCTCGTCAGCGTTCTAGCACGAAGGAAAAAGCAAGCGTCAGCGCAAAAACAGATTTCCAGGCAGTCCAACACGTGCAAAGCATGTGCGGAACTGGTTTTTTTCAAGAGAAAGGGCGTTAGGCGCAACTTCTCAATAGTATGGGTGACAGGTCTGTCCGGTCAATTGTGGGTTGTCGCGGGAGACGGTGCTATGGTGCTTTTCACTCGCGCTTGCAACGCCCCTCTGCAAAGCTCTGCTGCGTGCCTTTCGGAGCGAAATAAAGGGGGAAAGTGACGCGGACCTGGACTATCCACCCTCCAGCTATCTGCTGAGCACCGCCGAAGGCGGCAATTTGTCGCTTTTCTGCTGTTCTGGGGGGGTCTCGAGGGTCCGCTTTTTCACCGCCTCAGCAACGCCATCTCTCGCTCAGTAGGGTAAGGAACATTTTGCTGTCAGTGGTGGCTATATTCTAGGCACTATATGGTGGCTGACCGTGGACACAGCGGCGACTCATTTAATACGCAAATAAAGGATGTCTTGTTTCCCCGTGGCGGCCGGTCTCAGAACTGGCATCTGAATATCGGCCGGCAGGGGAGGTTGGATTATGAAGAGAAGAAAAAGTTGAGGCGAAAAGAAACAGACCAACGCGCATAGTATCAAGACCTATTTGCAGAAGATTTTTTACAAACTGTTCAGCTTGGCACAACAGTCGGAGTAGAATGGCGAGCTTGGTCAGTACACCACGGAGACTCGGCGGCGCGGAAAAGGCGATGGGTAAAAGATTTGCGTGTAGCTGTGGAGTTTTTCTCGTCTGCATTGTAAACGTTTTGCTGGCAACTCTAGATAAATGAATTTCCAAACATTTTGTATTTTTTCTCTGACAATTATACTAGAGCGTTTTAATCTTCATCACTGTGCCGCCAGGAGCGATGTGTTATTTACGCTCCTGGACAAGAAATGGCTGTATGCTGCTGCGGTTTTGCAAACGTTTGTTGTCTGGCATTACCGCAAACAATGCAGGTTTCCCAGTCCTTCAGAACGACATAGTTTTGGGGAACAGCGCCCAGAGAAGGAACGTACACCGCACCACCGGCTTGATGGCTTGAGTATTCATCACGTTTGCGAAGGGGCTGAGTTCGATCCCGAAGCGCTTGTTGTACGTTCGGGACTCTATAATCTATCAATAATCTTAAAAACTATGATTTCGATCGCAACCAACTCGCTGGACTTGTAATCCACTTATTTAGACCCAGTCAGGAAGGTTCAGTTCGTCAGGAAGGTTCGAAGTCCACCCAAGATAGAAAGCGCGTATATGCATGTATTAGTACATTTAAATCATAGCAAAGTTGAAGGTGATTTATAGCACTGTACTTTAATTCACCTTAGTTAAACACCGCTATGTAATAGCAGTCTAACTTGATTGAAGCCTCAATCATACAAAGCTTAGTACCTTGTTGTGCGGTGTGTTTCACCATATTAATTATCCAATATTATTATGTTTGACACAAAGTTAATTATTTAAGTTCGGAACTATATGGCACAAGCACCCCACATATGAGGTAGGATATGTTCCTTATCTGCGAGATTGTTTCCATATAAGGATTTCAAGGTCACCATATAAAGAAAGAGCATCTATATAAGGACTCAAATACGACTATATATAACAGTATATGGCACTATATAAGGTACCTTACGGCCGTATCTGCCCGTATTTGTGGTCTTATACGCCCATATATAGCAGTATATTGCGGCATATCAGGTTTCCCATGGTCATATCTGGCCGTATATACGACCATATATGGACCTATTTAACTGTATATGATCCCATATATGAGTATATACAGCCATATATAAAATATATCTGGCCCATATCTGCCATTTTCGTAAGGGGTTATTGGCTTTTATTCTATAGTGTCCGTTGCTTGTGTGGTGTCCTGCCTTCACGGAACATTTTGCTAAATCAATGTTTTTATTACTTAAAGATGTCGCTGAAACTATTGGGTACATCCACATTTCCATTTCAAGACGAATTGCCCGTGCACTGCGGCTTGTCTGTGCAGTTTTCGAAACGATGCTGTCACAGACCAATGGAATGTGTCTCGTCAGGAATTCTCTCGGGGCTCGGCTATCGGCGAACGAAGCCGACTGGAATTCCAGGAGGAGTGGAAGGTTCTAGAGCGGTGGTACGGGTGCGCTGTTTTTTTTTAAAGTGGAGAGGGCAGGCATAGCCGATTCGGCGACGCCTGTCACGGACGACATTAACCTTTTGCGCTCCCTCCTGCTCTCCCGCGCGGCGCTTCGAGGGAACTTCGCGGGTTCATGCGTCCCCTCTGCCTCGTCGTCACCGCGTTGACAAAATCGCCCCGATGATGAGGGAGAGGGAAGAAGTATGCTATCTGCCGGCCCGTCCAGGTTGCAGAGAGCGGTTGGGACAGACGGGAGGAAATAGGCAGCTGAAGAGGTTGGGTGGTGTGTTTGCGGGCGTGGAGGGCCGAGTTACCGCGCCGAGGCACGCGTTCCATCGCACAAGGCCCGCCGCCGTCGAGGCATCGTCGCATCCACAACCACCCGAACCAGAGTCATCGCCGCAGCCCCCGTATGTGAATTGTCCGTCAGACTTTCTGCTTTTCTAGCTCTAACTTTTTGTATATTACTTCTTTTCATGCCCTGTACGCCTTCTTGTTCTCTGTAGTTGGATTTGTGTGTTCTTTGTATTGTCTCTCTCTTGCTTGTCGCGTTTTGTATAGTTTTTCGGCTACTCCTCTGTTTGGTTTTACATGTTTTTGTGTTTTCCTGCATTCGAGTAAATATTTCTTCTAGACCCGCAACCCCGTGAGTTCCTTTGGAGGACTGACGCACCGACACACGTGCACCTCGCACGGGCTGACCGACCTCAACAAATAAATGTTGCACAACGCTCGCTTTTAGGCCACAGGGGAGCGTAAAGCGGCCCCTGTGCCTCGACGGCTTGCACCAGGCAGCCGGTTGGTGGGCGATAGTTGTGACAATAATTGGCGTCCGCGCGACAGGACCGGTCAGCCGCGTGTCGGGGCTGAGGCTCCGAAGGGACTAAGGAGAGGGTCGTGCTAGTGGTTAGATATCCACTGTTTCCTGAGCACGATGGCAGAGGTCGAGTTTGACAAACTGGTCGAGCAGGGAAGAAGCTTCGGCTTCGACGGGAAAGAACTGTTCTCGTGGATTGAACAGGAGCGTGCTAGGCGCTGAGAGGAGAGAAATGTAGAACGCACTTGGCGCAAGGAGGAAACCGAACGCGAAGTACGTATGAGAGATGAGGAGTTGGAGAGGCAACGAGAAGAATCCAAAATAAGAATGGCTTTACTTGAAAAGGAAAAGGAGGTGTTGTTGTTGAGGCGGGAACCCGCTAGTGCCTCTGAAACGGACTCCAGGTCCGGCTCGGAAGAGAGAGGGGCGGTTAAAGGGAACAAATTGAACCCGCACAAAGTTATGCCTGTTTTTAATGAACAGCGCGATGACCTCGATGCCTATTTGAGGCGTTTTGAGCGCGTGGCAGAGAGCCAAGGTTGGCCACGGGGTCAATGGGCCACTTATTTGAGCCTGTGTTTGAGCGGCGAGGCTCTCAACGTTTTTAGCCGAATGTCCGCGCCCGATTGTACGAGCTACGACAAGCTGAAGCAAGCTCTGATGCTGCGATTTTGGCTGACGGAGGAAGTATTCCGAGAGAAGTTTAAGGGGGCATCGCCCATGAATGGAGAAACGTGCTCCCAGTTTGTGACTCGGCTTAGGAACTTCCTCGAGCGGTGGGTAGAGCTTTCCAGCACCAAGAAGGAGTATAAGGCTTTGTTTGAGCTGATGGTGAAGGACCAGTTCCTTTCAAGCTGTGCGGCACCGCTGGAGCTCTTTCTTAAAGAGCAAAAGGACGCTACCCTTGACGGAATGATAGAAAGAGCGGAGCAGTACGTGGACGCTCACGCATGGGCGAATTTTTCAAGAGGGCAAGCGCCAAAGAGGGAACCGTCAGTTAGAGCCAGCTCGGATAAAAGGGGCGAAATGAAAGCCGAGAGCAAGTCGGCTGCGAAGCCGAATGACCTGAAAATTCAGAACAGTTTCATTTGCTCACGCCTCGGACACCGACCCGAAAATTGCCACGTGGGCAGAATGGAGGGCAACAGACCACCTCCGAAGTGTTTCAAGTGCGGGCGAACAGGCCACACTAGTTGGAAGTGTTGGCAGAAGAGCTCGACGAAGCCAAAAGACGGCGCGGAAGAATCATCATCAGTATGTATCGAGGATGGATACATTGAATTGAAAAATGGGACAAAGGTTCCCGTTGTTGGCGCCGCTCTGTCTAACAAGGCTTTAACTATGAGTGAGAAGCTTCCTGTAGTCACCGGTTTGGTTGGTAACCAAAGGGTTCGAGTGCTTAGAGACACCGGATGCAACACGGTGATAGTGAGGAGGAGCCTGGTCAAAGATGCCGATCTCACAGGATTCAAATCTCCCGTTTACCTCCTCGAGCGGTCGGTTCTCATGCTTCCCGAGGCTTGGGTCGACGTTGACACCCCATACATCAAGGGACGGCTCCGTGCGAAGTGTGTGGAAGATCCCCTTTACGACCTCGTATTAGGCAACGTTGAAGGAGCCACACATGCCGCCGACCCAGATCCCAGTTGGAAACTAGAAACGATGGCTGCGAAGATGCCGTCCACAAAAGGGATAGAGCCACCAGGGAGTGGTAGCGCTGCGGAGGCGGATGCCACCGGGAAAAATGGGAGAGCAGCTTCCGCAGACAGAAATGATGACCGGGCAAACGCCGTGCTGACGAGGGGGCAGGCCCGGGAGAATGGAAAATTACGAGGACTGAGAGTGTCGGTCAACTCTGAAAACGTAAGCAGCGAAGTCCTATGCGAAGAGCAGAAGCGTGACCCCACGCTGCGGGCATGCTTTGACCGGGTGGATCGGATGGTACACAGCAAAAAGGGGGATAGCTACCAGTTCTTCCTCCAAGGCGGAGTTCTCCAACGCAAATTCACGTCTAAATTTGGAGGGGAAAACATTCAAGTGGTCGTTCCCAAGAAATTTCGGACATCAGTGCTCGAACACGCTCACGGCGGTGTAATGGGAGAACATCAGGGCCCCAGAAAAACAGTGCGCAAAGTTCGGAGTGAATTTTTCTGGCCGGGACTGCAGGCCGACGCGAAACGTTTTGTCATGTCCTGCGGCTCCTGCCAGCGGACCACTCCCAGAGGCCACACACGAAGGCTTTCAGAGAGTGATAACGTCGGGGCAGACTACATGAGTCGGTAGGCTAATTGGTCCAGGCGGGTTGTTTAGATTGCTGTCACATCTTTCTAGTGTCAGTTTTTTTTTGTGTCCGCTGTCTTGATTACATGCAGTGATCTTCTGTATACCCTTGACTGTGTCCACTGTGATGACGTTGTGTCGTAATATAAATGTAAGCTGTATGCTGTTACGATGTGACACGTGTCATGTGATGCCCGAATTGGACTTCATGAGGACGTCGACAGTGAGTGCAGTGCGGTGCGCGTGAACTGACAAGCGTCCGCAAGATCGAGTGCAGATACTCTTGCGTGTGTGAAGAGACTGTCGTGACTGTGCGGTGGTCAAATGATTGAATAGCCGCTTGTATGGCTGTAGGCTGTAACATGTACGCCACTTTTGAGTGCTCATTGCTTTCTGTGTGTGTTTGTGACGCGGAACGGTTAAAACCTTTTTTCCATGTTCTCGTTGTTGATAGCGATTTGGCGTTGGTCTGTGCCTAGCAAAATATTATGGTATAATATTCTTTAGTGGGGGGCTGTGTCACAGACCAATGGAATGTGTCTCGTCAGGAATTCTCTCGGGGCTCGGCTATCGGCGAACGAAGCCGACTGGAATTCCAGGAGGAGTGGAAGGTTCTAGAGCGGTGGTACGGGTGCGCTGATTTTTTTTTTTAAAGTGGAGAGGGCAGGCATAGCCGATTCGGCGACGCCTGTTACGGACGACATTAACCTTTTGCGCTCCCTCCTGCTCTCCCGCGCGGCGCTCCGAGGGAACTTTGCGGGTTCATGCGTCCCCTCTGCCCCGTCGTCACCGCGTTGACAAAAGCGCCCCGATGATGAGGGAGAGGGAAGAAGTATGCTATCTGCCGGCCCGTCCAGGTTGCAGAGAGCGGTTGGGACAGACGGGAGGAAATAGGCAGCTGAAGAGGTTGGGTGGTGTGTTTGCGGGCGTGGAGGGCCGAGTTACCGCGCCGAGGCACGCGTTCCATCGCACAAGGCCAGCCGCCGTCGAGCCATCGTCGCATCCACAACCACCCGAACCAGAGTCATCGCCGCAGCCCGCGTATGTGAATTGTCCGTCAGACTTTCTGCTTTTCTAGCTCTAACTTTTTGTATATTACTTCTTTTCATGCCCTGTATGCCTTCTTGTTCTCTGTAGTTGGATTTGTGTGTTCTTTGTATTGTCTCTCTCTTGATTGTCGCGTTTTGTATAGTTTTTCGGCTACTCCTCTGTTTGTTTTTACATGTTTTTGTGTTTTCCTGTATTCGAGTAAATATTTCTTCTAAACCCGCAACCCCTTGAGTTCCTTTGGAGGACTGACGCACCGACACACGTGCACCTCGCACGGGCTGACCGACCTCAACAAATAAATGTTGCACAACGCTCGCTTTTAGGCCACAGGGGAGCGTAAAGCGGCCCCTGTGCCTCGACGGCTTGCACCAGGCAGCCGGTTGGTGGGCGATAGTTGTGACAGATGCATTATGCACCAGATGTACCTGCCTTTAGAAGAGTGCCTGGACCTTCCAGCTCATCTGGCCTGTGCAAAAAATGATCTGGTAGCTAAGCACAAAAGTAATCAGCAGACATGTGTCCTTGGAAATGCCACATACAATTCCAGCTATACCAGAGTGCCTGGAGCGAATTCTTTGGTTCACATTTCGTCTCCATCTCTCAGATGTTCAAGTACTTTCTGCCACAAGTTGTGAGCATCATTGTACAAAGTTCTGATCAGTTGACACCGAAGAAGTCTTGTTCTTCCTTTCTTAATAGAAGGTTAGTTCATATTAATACGTGCTTGAAATTTATGCGATCACAGGCTGCATATATTTTCACTGCCAACTATTGCTTCTTTCACCAGTCATGTTTCATGCACCGCATATTTTGAACTCTATGCATGCAGTTGCTGCTCAAATATACTTCTTGCATTCTCTAGTGATGTTGCTCTACAGTGTGTTTTTATATAAATAATGCTTCGTACCTGTGTGAGGTACCTATTTAGAAGGAGTGGGACTAGGTCTAGTAGTGATGTATGACTGGTGCAGGTAATGAATGTTGGTTTACATTGCTTAATGGGGTTTAACCTGCCAAAGTGACTGGCTATGAAGGACGCTGTAGTGGAGGGCTGTAGATAATTTTGAGCATCGAGGATTATTTATTGTGCACCTAAATCACACAGTAGACGGGTGCCTTGCTTTTTGCCTTCAGTTTATGAGCGTGTTTCAACGGAGCGGTCCTATTTGCAGCCATGTGATTATTTTGCTCTGCGGCGATTTTTTTTTGTTGTGAATAAGGTTTTCTACTGACATAAAGTGGATTATGAAAAAGGAAAGGACTAGATGCAAGGCATGCACCGAGAGTGGACATACAAAGGGCGAAACCACTGTGTAGAATGTTGGTTCCACAAAACTCCTGGAGTGTAATCACGTTAAGATTATTTTCCACATATTTTCTGCAATATCTAAACATTCATCTATAAGTTTCAAGGAGTCTTTTTAATCCTGTTAAAACCAAGTTATGACTTCCTGAGCCAACTTATCAGCGAACTTTTTCAGAGTCGGTGCAGAGAGAAAACAAATTTGTATTTTTAAGGCCGGGTCACACTCCAGAGAAGGGGGATCACCCCTCTTTGCCCAGCGCGTCATGGACGTACTGTGCCAGGAGTGGCAATAGGATCGATCCCGACCTTGCTGGAGGAGCGAGCCAGCTCTCCACGTCTTCGGAACGTATGTGCCTTGGTATAGATTTTAGGGTTTTCTTACATGGCTTGGATTTCTCATCATCAGCCTCACTGCACCCACTGTAGGGCAAAGGCCTCGCCCCCGTCTCTCTAATTAACCCTGTCCTTCGCCAGTTGCGGCAACCGTGTCACCGCAGACTCCTTATTCTCATCCACCCACCTTTCTGCCGGCCCTGCTATGCTTGCCGTCTCGTCGAATCTACTCCGCTACCCTTAAGGACCAACTGTTATCTTGCCTTCACATTACATTCCCTGCCCAAGCCCATTTCTTCCTCTTGATTTTGACTAAGATGTCACTGACCCGCGTTTGTTCTCTCACCCCCTCCGCGCTTTTCCGATCTCTTAACGTTACACCTATCGTTTTTCTTGCCATAGCTCGCTGCGTTGTCCTAAACTTAAGCTGAACCCTTTTCGGTAGCCTCCAGATTTCTAACCCATATTGAGTACCGGTAAGATACAGCTGCTGTATTTTTCTTTCATGAGGAATACTGGTAAAATGCTATTCATGACCTGAGAGAACCTGCCATATGCGCTCCTCCCCATTTTTATTCTTCTAGTTAGTTCCATCTCATGATCCGGATGAGCGGTCAGTAGCTGCCCCAAGTAGACATATTCTCTTACTACTTCCAGCCCCTCGCTACCAATTGCGAACTACTGTGCCCTTGCTAGACTGTTGAACATTACTTTGGTTTAAAGTAATGTTCTAAGGGCGTGCTTATAAGGGTGCACGTGTTGTTGGAATATGCATGGCAGCGTGTGCAAGTTGGCCTTTTGAGTATGCCACGAGTGTAATGTCTATATTCTTGTATATAAATAATGTCTATATATAACGTCTATAAAAACAATAAACAACTGAACTTAATCCCGTTCAAGATTTGACAATATTTATAAAAATCATCTAAAGAATTACAGGTGACAATCTCGGATGGCATGAGAAGAGAACGAAAATTTTAATGTGTCACTATGACATCTGTACTAACTAATGTGCTTGGTATGCTTTGTTCTCCAGCGTACCTAATTAGATAATGACAAGTACTTATTTATCTATCTGGAACGCGTAATTTACAGGTAGACAAAGCAACTTCAGCCTCAAGAATTTGGCCCTATTTTGTAATGTTCCAAGACCAGCTTTGCGTAAAATGCTGTGTAGAATCGCTACGGTGGTACTTATTGTAAATTAATCTAATGGCCTTTCGCTGAACGCTTCCTAATTAAGCAGTGCGGAGATTAGCCGACGGAAATCAACAAATGATGCTGTATTCTAGTACTGAACGAACAAGACTTGTTCGTTGTGCTTATGCTTCACTTAGTGAAGCATAAGCTAAAAATCTGGTGTCAGGGGAAGCGGATGTTAGGGAAAAGCTTTAACGAATAAAGCGCAATGAGTACCTTAGATGTTATATAGGAAACAGGTCTATTCTACTTCAAATCTGATGAGATCAGAATTGCTAAGTGTTTATGTTCATCAACTTTATTTAAGTTCTGGTTCTCAATAGCATAAGTAAGAGTCTGCCGCGGTGGCTTAGTGGTTATAGTGCTCGGTTGCTGACCCGAAAGACGCGAATTCGATGACGGCCGCGGCGGTTCAATTTCGATGGAGGCGAAATTCCAGAGGCTCGTGTGCTGTGCGATGATAGTGCACTTTAAAGACCCCCAGGTGGTTGAAATCTCTGGAGGCCTTCAGTACGGCGCCCCTGGTAGCCTGAGCCGCTTTGGGACGTTAAGCCCCATAAACCTAAATGAATAGCATAAGCAAATATTTGTAGATCTTTTTTTTCTGGTTACTGTCATAAACACAATTTTATCTAAGGTAAGCGTCATCTGCCAGTGTTGGCACCATTCGAATGCTTGCACTAGTTAGTTGTTAGGAATTAATTGATGTTCACAGCTACTAATTTCTTTGTACATGATACAATCGTCTGCGAACGTACGGACCGTACATTTGGTGTAGTCTGCAATGTCATATATAAAGATAACAAAAAGAAATGGAGCTAATGCTGCGCCTCGAGGCACGCCGGACACTACTCCAGCACATCCCCAACGTTGCCTTTCATTATCAACGAACTGGAGCCGATTAGGCGGGTAAGCCTGAAGACACTATGTTATATTCTCAGAGCCAAACATATTGTGCAGTTTGTGAAACATTTTTCGGTGGGATACTCGGTGCATAATTTGGATAAATCGAGAAATGAAATGCCTGTCCACAATTTCCGATAGTTGAGTTAATGTCATGTATTGATTCCTAAATTGCGTTGTACATGATAAGCCTTTGCGGAATCTGTGTTAGCTCCTACAGATGAAATTTCCTTCCACGTAAGGGACGATATGCTTTAAGATAATTTGCTCAAGAATTTTTCAAGGTGTAGAGTTTATAGAAGAGGGGGGATAATTAGAGCGGTTGTCATAACTTCCACTTTTATGAACAGTGATTATTTGGGCTATTTTTTAGTCACGGGGTAATTCGCTAATTTATAGTGATTTCTCATAGATAAGCCTAAGGTATTTGCTTACAAATATTGCATATCTTCTAGGCAAAAGATCTCGAATATTGCCTGGGCTACTGGCCTTTTTGACCTCAATGGCAAGCGCTATGGAAAGGATGCCAGATTCAGTTGCTGTCATTTCAATAAGTTTTCAGTTGCCGTTGGAATGCACAGGGTCTCTGCCGGGTAATATGCCATTGTCAGCAGTAAACATGGATTTAAAGTAGCGGTTAAAATCTTCCGCTCAAAGTTGGGTTTCATTGGAGGCAGATTATACTGCTTATGGGACCTTGAAATAAGATATCGACAAAATTTTTTAGGGGAAGATTTCAAGAAGTTACTAAGGGTAACATTGTGGTATTTTTCTTTCACTAACTTCATGGCTACCTTCAGCGTATGTCAATTTGCACGAATTTTTCCCTGTACCTTGGCAACGAAAATTTTTCTGTATTCCTCAGCCCGGAAATTTTGCGTTTCAGCTGAATAATTTTTCGCGTTATCGAGGGGTTAACTTCCAGTATACTCTTGACTTTAGATGGCACATGCTCTTTCAAGCAATGCTGAACGTTATTTTTGAAAACTAACCACAGCTTTTCGGCCGACACATCACAATCGCTAAAATAATTCTGGAACTCCACATAACTGTTCCAAATGTTCAAGAATTTTGAAGTCATCAGAGCGATCCCAATTGTAGACTTACCTTCTTATTCTTTCCACAGATTATAACTGGCATGTAAACGTAGACTTTCTTTTGATTCATTTTCAGTCATTAACTGTTCCCCAAGAAACCCCCCACAGGCAAGCTTATGACTAATAAAGGTAAAGACTAAAATATTTTGGCAGTTCTCGGTGACACGTTTAGGGTTGAAGGATAACCTGCTTAAGATCAAAGTTAAAAGTCATCTCAAAAAGAGCTTCTGCGCAGGCCATATCGACATTGCCACATTTGAAGAACTGCCATGATATACCGGGAAGATTAAATTCACTGGTCAGTATAATTCTATTTGAGCAATTAAGGTGATGTTTCTTGCATTCAATTAATTCAGGTAATACATCGGAGCTAGAGCTTGGAGGTCGATACTTTGCCCCTACATAGAAAGCCAATTTACCTATGAGAACTTTGCACCAAAGTGCTTCAATATTGACCATCTCAGGCATCGCGGTGTAACATGACAGCTATTTTTTTCTCAGAATTGTCACACCACCCCCACAAGTATGCTGCTTTTTCTGTGATCAGTTATTCTTATGGCTTCGGCTATGGCTACAATATCTGTATGAGCGCGGGAGGGGGGTGAACGCCCGCGTGCTTCCTAGCATGGGAATAAGTGCTGCCTCTGGCTAACGGCCGTCTGGCTACGCGATACATAGTAACTCGTGTCTGTATAGTAAGTGGTAATGTTGGTGGGTTCAGGTTTTGACACCAGATATAATGCTGAGGCCTGCCTACGCTATTTACGGTTGTCCGGAGACATAGTTTTGGGATAGCAAGGACCTGCACATTGAGAACTCTTTTGTGTCGTCTTATGAAGGTTCTCCCAAACGGCTGCGTACAATCCTATGTACCACATCAGTTGCCAGAGCTGGCGGGAGCTGTGACGTCGTTGAGAAAACTGAAGTTGTTGTCCAGCTTGGCATTTTCTAGCTTGTGCCCATTTGGTGTAGCCGTGGTGCAGCCCCATTTTGTGCAGTGGCTGTTAAAATCTGTAGCTATGAGCATGGGTGTTCTTTTTTGACAGTCTGAATATTTGGACACCCAGCTCATTGGATCGCCGACCGGTTTGGGAAGCCAATACGCGTTCGTGATTGCTGTTTTGTATCATTCGCATATACGGCATATAACCGTTGCACGTTCTTTTAATAGGCGGGGGGGGGGGGGGGGGGCGTCTTCATGGTTTGCGTCACGGTGTCTGGCTACGTATGTTATGACCATTTGGGGGGTGACGCATGATGCCCGAGTTCCTGTCGTGCATTGGGGTTATGAATGGCCTGAATGTGCCCTAGCCTGGCAAGCTGGAGACCCCGTTGATTTCTTTCAGTAAGATTGCATCCAGTTTTACTTCTGCTCTTCTCGAGAAGTGAGCGAATAGAGCTCTTTCCTTTCGTAGAACGTAACCCCAGGTGGTCGAAATTTCTGGAGCCCTTCACTACGGCGTCCCTCATATCCTCAGTTTCTTTGCGACGTTAAACCCCAATAAACCAAACCTTTCGTAGAACGTGGCACTTCTGTTGCCACACCAGTGGAGATCGCTTTGCTTTACATCTGTGTAAGTTTTATGCGGTACCAGCATCTGTTTCAGACCTATCCCTCGGTATCCATAGCGCTATTCAATAGGGGTTGTGTGTTTGCTTCAATGTGTACTTTCCTTCTTGGGAATCTATTGCCTCCCCTTTGGCTGTTATGGTGACGTTGGTTGCGGCTGTAGATTGTCCCGTTACCACGACGTGAGTAGATGTTTGGGGCTGGGAGTTCTCCGCCTGCTGAAGGGTCTGCGTTTATATCGGTGAGGGATTCGCTGCGCATGATTTGCGGCATGTTGTGAATGTTCGGCTGCTAGGCTACTGCGTGCCAGGTCCAAGCTAACTGGAGGATGCTGGAAAGCCTAAGATTTGAACCTTGCCAGAAATTAGGTAGCATATGATTGTGCTTTCCTCTGCTTCTGTTTGAATAATTTTACATATGTTATAAAATGTTCTCTTTATATGTAACCATTATGTATGCATTGTGACTGAAGCTGCGGCCCCTTCATTTCAGTTCATTATGTTTCGGGATCTATGTAGTGTGTTCTGTCATAGTTTGCTGCTTGATTATATGAGAGTTTTCACTTTTTATACTTTTTTTTCAAGCTCATTACCCGGGCCCACTTGCTGCGGGATGCCGTGCGTATAAACAAATGGGATGTATACAAGTGACGCCCACACTTCTGAGGGCGCGCACTTATTTTTCAGGCAGTAATTTGTTCTAGATGTGCAAAGACACACACGCAAATGCACTCGCACTCACACGCGCGCGCGCAAAGAAAAATTGGAGCCGCGGTGAGCGCACTAGTACAGCAGAGAGCTCTGAACATGGAAACATAGCCAGTTTATGCCAAATAAAATGGCAGCGGCTTAGCTGGGATAAGCACCGTTATGCAAGTGAAAGTTTTGTTATGCGTGGTTATGCTGTGTGTGCTAAGCCAGGTTAGACTCAACCTCTTCGTCCGTGGCCGAAGCTGGAGTCGTGGCGGTGGCAGAACCAGCAGCGGCTGCCTCCAAAGCTCTTCGCTGCCGCCTTTCGGCATCCTTAAACCGCCGATGAGCCAGTCGACGCTCCCGTTCTTCGTCGGTCTCTGACGCTAGCTTGGCACGTTTCACTCCCTACCTCTAGCTAAGTACTAGCATGACTGGCAACCTCAGCCCGATAATCATACTCAGCCCATCGTCTACGAGACCATCCCGACAGCATAGACGGTCCCGACCAAATCGCTTTATGCATAGCGAGAAAGTGTGAGGCTGCAGCAGCTGCGGTGTGTATGCACCCGAAAGCAGCGCAGCCTCCCTTTCAAGCGAACGGCGAGCCACGTGGTTAGTCACGTGGACACAGATGGCGAGGAGGCGGCGGCGGCGCGCGGCTGCAGCTGCGGCGAGTCATGTGGTACGTCACGTGGCTGCCACACCTCCACTCCTCCTCTTGAAGGTCAAATGTACGACGCCGATGGCCTTGGCTCCACGATGCTATTAAAGCCTTCGCTTTAAAAATACCACGTTTATTGAATAGATGTTCAAAAAGAGCACTATGCGCATTTAGCACGGGGTCATGCTCGTACGTTCCTAGGTTTCCGTTGAAAGCGTTAACGTGCTGTATCGTGAAAGGTGCGCGCGCAGAAATGTGCGCGCATGCATGCTATCGGAAGTGCCATAATGAGAAGATAAAGAGCGGGCGCTACAAGCGGTTTATACAGTTGGCGAGCATAGAAAGCGGATACACATACCCGGAGTGTAGACGAGCACACCCGTGCTGACCTCAAGTTTGCTCTCCACTGCGCATATGCAACTATACATGATGCATCTTCGACGCAGCGGCTTTTAAAAACCATCGATTGCTGGCTTGCGGTAAAATTGAGCAGCTTGTGGAATGGCGCAGTAATTTTTGTCTCGTAAGTTAGAGAACAACACTTAGGTTCGATCGCGCATGATATGCGAGCACGGATTCGTCTAGGCAGAGATCGAGGGACCAATAGTCGCTAAAGGGCAGCGTTTTATCTTTTTCTGACGAAGCGCAGCCAGAATCGATTAGGCGCAAACGATGCCAGGCTCTATATGCAGCGTGCGCGTACGTCATATCCTTTGCATTATTGCTGTCCAAACAACAGCCTTCCTTGAATACTGGTATCTGAAGGAAAAACCAAAACGCTAGCGAAATTAATTCGCATGTGGCTGAACTAAGCAAATCAACCAGTGCTCTTATACAGTGGAAGTATACGAACTCGCCCATCTTTGTATTCTTCTGAATAGCAGCCCACTGTCAAATAACATGATTCTGGGCAATCAGATTAACATCGCTCTTCATGTATTTTTGTTTCTGCCGTGGCTGGTTTAGCTGACGAATTCAGCAGTAGTATTAACTACTAAGCTACAGTGTCATATTTTTCTTCACATTCACGCCCCTGATAAAATAGCAGAGTGCACCGACTTGCATAGATGAAAAAGTACAACAAATAATTTCTACAAACGGGAAGAGAAACAAGCTATTTATTAAGAATACTAATTCCTTTGTCTGGATTACCGAAAGTTTCTTTTTCTAATGTAGGCACATGCAACCGGCACCACCTGCAGCTTTTATTCCTCGGCGATTGGAATCTCGTTCACCACAGTGAGCACCTTTCTTCTGCCTCTCTGTACATTGCGGATTCCTTGGAGCAATTGAATGCTTGTGCAAAGCCTTCATCATTTTGCATGGTCAGATTAATTCTGTAAGAGAGAGAAAAAATCGGGATATTTTATATTTCTTATGTCAGGCATCTTGGACATCGAAAAATTCACTAAAACAGCTATCCGTGGGACAAGCAGTATAGTCTCTTTTTTAATCAAAACGCAAACGCTAATTTCAGAATAACATTTACTGTGCCCAATTAAACAGGACCACTGACTTAATAAGGATGTGAAATATAACTCCAAATAAGAAGGACCTTAGTGCCACAAAGCAAAGAGGACACTTCGGCTTGTAGAAGTAGAACGAGGATGTTGGTATTTTCAAGAACTGTTCAACGCTGAGCCGACAGATAGCAACGATGAGAAATCGGCTGCAGCGCTACTCATCTCTCTTTTCCAGTAGTCAATGGGTATATGAGATTCAGCTTGCCAATCTAAACACAATAGGATAGCGCCGTAATGGAAGGCCTCGCATTTTTTAACCACCTGGAGCTCTTTAACATGCACCAATGTCGCATAGTACACGGACGCCTAGCATTTCGCCTGCGCTGAACCGCTTCGTGGGGCTCAGCAGCCGACGGCGCTCACCGGTAAGCCATTGCGCATGGATCAAGTGGTCGACTGCTCCTACAATAAACAAGTATCTAGTGACAATGGAAGCAGTTCTTTTCGAGGTGACTGTTCCGCTGATTGCATAACCTAAGACATTCATATCTTGCCCGCCTGGACCACAACGGCCAGTGGTTCTGAATAAGGCTGATAATACGATAAGTGTATTCAGCGCAGAATCAACCCATGGCCGTTAGTGGTTGCATGCGGGCACTACTTTTGAAAAATTGATTTGAGTTGGAGTAGTTTAGAGTACTAGTAGGTCGAATATGCATGAATTATAGAGAAATTGCATGCATGAGAAGGTGATAAATATTTCTCATACCCTTCATGAAATTGCGAGAATTCTATTTGGCCTAGGCGGGCGAAATATAAGATGCCCTGTGACGAGAACCTGATTTTGTATACGGAAAACCGAGCCAATAAAAAAAGTAAGCGATCAAGAGACAAGGCTCAAGCAAATATTACTTCATTGGTAAAATGTTTTAGGGGAATCCCCCAAGGTGGAGTAGATTTGTAATAACGGAGTAATTACTCATTGGCATCCACCCGAGCGCAGCCACACGGCTACAAAGGAAAGCTCCCTTTGTAGCGGTATGGCTGCGCTTGGGTGGATGCCAATGAGTAATTTGTCCATTATTACAAATATTACATCTGCACGAAGAGTGCAATTTCATAAGGACCGGTAAAGCACGCGCAAAGTGTCAAACATACTCACAGTGCCTGCATCACCATATCGCCTTGAGATAGAAATCACTACCAAAATGGAGATAATACTTTATTATTTCCAAATGCTAATAATGCGCATCCCAACTGCGCACAAAGAGTTGCCATCCTCCCAGATGCCTATATAGGGAATTTCTGTCTAAGCTCATCTCTCCACGTCACACTGGGATATGGGTCCCAGGGCGTCAGTTATACAGGCCTTGACTCACTCTCGTCACATGAACTCAATATATTAGCACACAAGCCCATTTTAACCACCTTCGATCATTCATACCTTTGAACAAAGATAACAGTTGGCACTTAATCGAACCATACCAGAGCTACCGGAAAGCGTTGGAGTATTCATCTTATATACGACCCTTAAGCTCTTTTTATGGGTGGCTGGAGACGGTTCTGTAGATGATTTTGAAAATTTCGGCACAATATTGTAGCACCTAGGTTTGCGCTTATGGCGCTTTCTATACGGGAATTTCTTATGCGCGGAATTCCCGAACAAGTCCCAGATCCCGCACAGCCCCCATTATAATCCGCAGGAGATTAAATTTCGCAATTTTTCACATTTATTGAAGCGAATGCCTGCATCTCAAGACACTTTTTTTTTTTGCATTTTAGGGTGGGTAAATGCGCTATTCGTCTATTTATGACACTAGGGATAAAATCGAAAGTTATTGTTACATTTGGCACATTCGTTTAAGCAAACTAAGCTATTTTATAATATTTCTTATGCGCGCCTGCTAAAAATCAGTTACAGCAAAGACAGCAAGTACCCACTTACCTGTACACATTTGGACCTTCCATATTAGAGGTCATCAACTCCAGCAGACCCTCCTCAGTCAACGTAGTGCACAGTGTCTGCGTAAGAAGAGGAATATTCTGCTATTTGTTTTCTTTTTACGTTCCAGAATGTTAGCAGAACAGCTCACCATCGCTCTCCCTATATAAAACAGCTGCATGCCCGAAAGCTCTTCAAGACCGTCCAGACGGGTGTCTACACCGCCACATTCTTCTTCTAGGAGTTTCTGGTAAGCCTGGAAAATGGAGAATGCTTTGAATATTGCGAACGTATGCGACAAGTGACGCGCTACTTTATCCTAATTTTATAAAATATATTTCAAAAATCGTACTCTGTATGATGAAATTTCGTTCAATTTGTTGTTTACGCTGAGTATAAGTTTATTATCGCTGAAATGTTGAAGCTAAAAGTACACTGGCACTGGAAAAGGTGTGTACATAATGTTACTTTGTCTAGTTCTTGTTAAGTGTGCAGCTATGTTAACTACGTTTTGCCACTGTTCTAAATGTAGCACCGAAAATATCTGTAATCCACACAGTTTACTGGCAAACAATTATGCGCCCTGTATTAAGTAACCGGCAACCACTCCGGATTCTGCGCATTTAACAAGCACCATGCGGATATAAATTGGCGCAGGCGGTAGCATGCCACAGTGCGAAGCAAAGGTGTTCATCACAAAAATTCAGGCACCAAAGAATTACTACGTAACATTAGAGATGTTTGTTTGCAATAAAGATTTACTCGCTTTCTATGCAGCAGCTGGGAAGTTTTGGGTTTTCAAGGCCAAATAGCGCGCGTAAAGACAGGCAACTAGAACGCGGCGGAGCTTTGGTTTACGTGTTTAATCAACATTTGTTCATATCTATGATTTTTCAACACTCCCAATGTATCCTTGCCACTCACAGACCAGCAAACATGCCAGCATATGGTTTCAGTTATAAACCTCTATCAAGTAGAAATCAAATCAATATGCTTTGCGGTACGAGCATTGTGAAAGTCTTGCAACAGTTGTGATCGCAAGCTTCGTTCGAATAGTAGCATGTAGTCCCACCGGAGGCCGTCTGCTTTGTGGATAAAAGTCAGGTAATCGGTTTAACGTGTGCGAACGGCGTTGTCCTGTTGTTCTTAACATGAGCACAAGTATTACGTTTTTTACCGCCGTTATAGAAATAAATTTCAATGCTCTATGACCTAATCAGAGCTCATATCACGTCTGTTGTTAGTGCAATACAAGAAGTTTCTCTCCAAGAGTTTCATTCGCTGCAAAAAAAACAGCCTTACTAATGCTTGTGCAGCTTTGGTTTATCGTAAAGATTCCTTGCTGCCAACAAATCTCTTAATTTTCGCACGTACTCTATATGGCAAATACCACAATGAAACAAAAGCTTTGTTGGCAGTAACAGCGTTTGTTGGCGTATAACGTCAGAAAACGACTCAGGCTAAGAGGGACGCTGTAGTCGAGGGCTCCGGATAATTTCGACCACCTGGGGTTATTTAACGTGCACTGACACCTCACACAACACGGGTCTCTAGGATTTCGCCTCCATGGGCGAAATTCAGCGGGTTCAATCTACAGGCCAAGATTGAACCTGCGTCCTTCGGATCAGCAGCGAGCACCGTGACAAATGAACCCGGGCGGCGGCTCGTGTCCGAAGTAATTCTGCTTTTATTCGCAATATCTCAACCAAGCATGCCACCAGCCTGCGAAGTGGGTTCACCAAGCTAGCGAAGGGGGCATCAATATGCCACTGACCAGGTGTCTCGACATTTTAAACAAACTAGCCCACTGCATAGATCAGGCATCGAAGATTACCTCTGCAAGATACTAAAGCCATGCGCACCACGAAAAACAGGCAAAATTCAAATCAAAACATGTTCGTTCTTTCTTTCAAAATGCCAACCTCCCCATCCTCTAAGGTGGCATACTGAGCCTTGCAAGTGACGTCATATTTGAAACCTTCGAGAAAGGCATTACACAGGTAAGTCGTTATGACTGACGGGCGAACGGCGGGCCCATGCAGCCGACGCGTCGTGTCGTTTCCTCGTTCCGCGCGTGTTTTCCGTTGCGCCTTTCGTTTTTGCACGAGCATAAAGATCCTACAAAAAAACAATGTTTTTCTCTTAGTCGTCTCAGTTCATATGTGATTCAGCATGTTCTGCTCGGTCTGCCTAGTCGTAGAACCTTTCCCTCTTTCACACACTCGAACGCTCCGCACAAACACTGCTTCTCGCGCGTCCTTCATGTCTGCACTGGTAGTGTCCTGATTTTTATTGGCACCGTTGAAAGACACAGATTTATGAACAGAGAAAAGGTACAAACTCACAGAACGGACAAACACACATTTCGATGCGCGAAAATTTAAACGCTTGCTTTCCAATAAATTCCGGACAGTTTCCACGTCAACGCTTCGCCCTGCCTTTCGACCGAAAAGGACTCCTACCCTCCGATCGTAAAATGGTGGGGAGTACTCACGGAAACAAACTAAACATGCTGGAATGAAAATGAGGGTCTCTAACTGAGCGCTCACTAACATGCTGAAGTGGCCGAGCTGACCGCATCTTTCTATCGTTCAGTGAGCAGGAGAAAATGCCTCAACACTGTTATGTCGTTGGATGCGCACGCAGCCACTGGAGTAAACCGCGATTCGGCACACATCACAAGATTATGCCTTGAGTCCCGTCTGGCTTCAACACATCCGCCTTCCAGATTCAGTGGTCAAGCGTGTGGTGGTTTGCCGGCAACACTTTTCTCCGGACGACTATGTGCACAATCCAAGGCTACTGCAGGCAATGAACAGCCAGCCTTCTTCAGCCACGGCTGAAGACAGGCGCGCTACCGCCGTTTTTCGTTCAGATTGGGGCGGAAACTGAGAGGCCGACAAAGGCCATGACTGCACAAGGCATCAAAACATACAGCAACGAAAACAGAACTGAACAAAAGAAAAACATGGGAAGCGCAAGGAGAAACCACGCACGTATTGACTTCTCAAAGGCCTGCCGCGAGAAAAATGTCGCCCATGTAAAGCAGCCTCAGGATGAATATCGTAGGCGCGGAGGGCAGAAAAAACACCTGTGAGTACAGCGGAGCGCTGTCGCTAAGGCACGCACGCCAATCAATGCGCACTGAAGGTTGTTAGGCTCGGGATGCCCCCCCCCCCCCCCCCCCCCCCCCCCCCAGCCTGAGCGGATTAGAACGCGGACTCACTAGACCGGGGTAAAAAAGGCGGCGGCGACAGCAAGCCCCTGTGAGAACAGTGGATGGCGAAGATTGCCGAGGACAGCCGTAACCGAACCTCCCGAGAAAACCCGGGTGTCAGTCACTTCATGTCATCCATCGTCAAAGGAGAAGTTGACGGCGAGTGGCTTCCCTACTCCGCGTGGCCTTGCACGTAGCCTTGGGCACAAGTGCACCCACCTACAGACCCGTAGGACGGAAGTCCCATGTGCGGCCACCTGCAGATCGTGGTAACGCCATTCGCGCTACATGTGCGACATAGATGGCATCACCTTCATCATCAAGCTCATTACATGACGGGGGCGTGCCCACTGGTGAGTTAGAGAGGGCGTGAATAGTGCCGAGGTGAACGTTTCAAGACACACCTTCCTCGGCAAGCCCAGCCTCCATCCAGGAATTTTAGGAAGGAAGATCTGATAAAAGCGAGAGACTCCCGTTTGCGAAGAAGCTTGCTCGTCAAAGAGACTCCCGTCTCCTAAGACGTTGTCTTTAACTGAGAGGCACACTCAGTTGCTGCTTAGTTGTACATAAGTAAATACTTGTATAAAGCCTTTCCTTGTTTTCTCCTCATAACCTCGACTCCAGCCTTCCTCGTCCCTTCTTCGGTCCGACTATGCTACCCGATTCCAACAAGGTCGAGAAGCGGGGGAGGAACACACGCCTGGAAAATAGCAGCGCCAAGCCAGTTTTGGTGCATACCCACCCAGGAAGGGCAGGGAAGGGTGTGGAGGAAACTAAATGAAGCTTCAAACAACAAAAGTTTATAAAAAGTTGGTGCATGTAATCACAAATAAAGAAAGCTTGACGAAACACGGCAACGATCCCCCGCCAATTACCCCCTTTCACTGCCCGGCCAGCTGAAATATTCTGAGTAGCAAAAAGTACAAAAAGAATTATTTCCGAGAAGGGGATGACCTAGACGTGCATGTACTCTACCAGGCTTCACGCCTACCGCGAACATCGGAGCAGTAGGGGCCGAATTTCGCTTGCGGAGGCTAGTCGACGAGACGGGAGAAGCGAAAAACCTAAGACAGGGAAGAGAACGAGAGGAGCATGGAGAGGAGCATGGAGCATGGAGGCTTTTTAAAAAAAGTTTGCGTCCGCGCGTTCCCGGGACGATGCCTACCGACCACAGTAGTAGAAAATATTTTTGATCAGCGGCTTCTATATCCCTCCGCCACCACTACACACGGACTCTCAAATAGTCTGCCGAAATTACATGAATGGCAGTTAGGTCATGACGCGCTCCGTGTACTTTTCGCAGCGAGCGACAGAATTAAAAACCACGACGCAGAAAACGACAAGACAGCACACAAGATTGTGTCGGTACTGTGGCACATGGGGTGGCAGGGAACCAAGAGGCCTACAGGATAGCTCGAGGATACTTACTTTCGAAGCATCCGACATGACCGCGGTACTCGCCCCAGCACCCAAGGAATACTCGCTCATAACAGAAAACTATAGAGGCAGAAGAATGCGACAACCCCCGTCACGTAAATCTTTCAACAGAGAGAGAGGAAGCTGTCGATTGGAGACAATTACACAAAGGCTCTTACCCAAACCTACATATACTAAAAAAAACTTACACCCCACGACATACGTCGACAAACGTCCCTGGTGCGACGAAAAGCCCACTCTCTATCAAATCACATGGGCCTGCCAAAGCGGAGACGTGGTCACCAAAACACAAAACCCGAGTGCGGAGCAATGCGAGACTCTGCTGCCCAGCGACCGCTGGGTAGACGAACAAGGCATGGTACAGCCAGCTCAACGGGCGCCAGTGGCCAGCGAAGCCCTGGACTGAGGGCAACCGATCATTGATTATGGGTGGACGACGTCGACAGAGAACAGTCCTGGGGACATAAACATGGAAAGAACGTCTCCGAAGATGCCTCAAAACCGCAGAAAAAAGCACTACAGTAAAATAATTTTTCTCTTCCTTCCTTCCTCATCAGCCCGTTATCTTGCAGTTTCCAAGGTGCCGGAGGAATATTAACTGACCGGAGGACATATGAGCTGTCGCGGCCCATTTCATTTACTAGATATGGCAGAATAAGGCGCTGTTTTGAAACGATGAAAAATCTGTTTTTCGGCGCTGCATTTAGAAAATCTGGAGGTCCCTTTTAGTCTTTTCACCTAATTATTAGACTGAGGTAGCTGCTGCTAGGTTACACCCAAGAATCATCTTATTAGAGGTCCACAAGTGAAGAAAGCATTCAACAGCTACTTGCGGCGAAGTTCTAGAGGCGTCATGTTTGGCTGTGCATTGCAAGGACGCACTATCAAATCACAGCGATGGATGCTACTTAGTGCTGGAAGCGGAAGGCAAAAGCTCTCGTGTGCTGGGCTATCTTCATGCACGTTCAACGACACACAGGGAATCGAACTTAATCAAGAGCTCTTCAATACAGGAGGCTTTTATGGGCCCTAAGCAGCAATGGGATGTCTGTCCCTACTTACTATTTTATACCATAACATTTGGCAGCTGCTCCGCAGCTCTCGTTCACCATTGCGAAGCAATTTTGGTCGCCGTGAAGGGAGTGTATTTTCGTTTAACGACGAGCGTTTACTTGCCTTAGAGGGGTATTGATGAGTTAGTGTGTCAAAATCCACTAAGAAGCACGCTAAGCCAAAGAAGGACACAAAGAGTTCCTAAAAGTCTTATGCTCATCTGAGACAAATGGACGAACTGCGGCCTCAAGACAGGCTTCTTGTACACAAGATATCCTGGCTGCTTTTCTGAACTTTGTCCGCGTGATAAGAAGCACGTTGCGCCGCCTGGTACTTCATAGAATTCTATGAAAGGTCATGTCGACCTGTGTCCCCAGCATAAGGACACTACACTTCCAGAAGTGACGTGACATATATTTCTCTACTGATGTGGCATCCACTCATGAAACGCATTTGGTCGGAACCTACAGATCTACTTCTGCGACACTTCCCTTCTAATAAAGGGCGTCGGCGTACCCTTTAGACCTTTCCAGTTTCTCTGCCCCCTTTCATCCCGAACGTCTCCGCTTAGCAGGCTCTAGCTTTCCACAATAGATGACGCCAGATAATATGAATCTAGCATGGCGCAACTTGACCACCATAAAAGTAGGTAAAAGAGATCAAAAGAGGTAAAAGAGGCACTTTTTCTGCTTGCACTTGTAAAACTAAGTCCGAATTTTTAAATCAGAAAGATGGAGGTGAGATTTACACTTTTGAAATTTCTAACACTTCGGGCATGAGGCTCTTAGGAGGCTGTTCCTTGAGTTGTGTTGTGCTTACGTTCCCGCTAGTGTGCCTGTAGAATTCTCTCACCAGTGGGAGTAAAAATGTTTCGCGGGGGTAACTATTCAATGTAGAAGTGGCATTCTTGGGCGAACTGCTTTTTATTAATAAATATCTAAGCAGAGTTTGATGCTTGCTATAGCACTGGGTTTTCCATAGTATATAAAATAAACCAAAATGAAAAATTCTTGTATAATGGATCAGAGAAACAGTAAGATATTGATGCTACTATAAAATGCAAAATAGGTAGGCAGCCTCACTGCGTGAAAGGGCATAATTTTGTATAATGTTGCAACAATTTTTATGCACTTTAGTAATCATAAGGTCTAACATGCGGTTCAATTGCACTGCTCACCCAATATCTAATCACCAATCCTTCGCTTTCACTTTCACTTTAACTAGTGACCTGCCGTTAACGATAGGCGCAAGCGACGGATACAGCAGCTATCACATACAGACTTGCAACATCGCAAGCGCCGCTGGAGCTTCATGGAACCGGATCGCGCCAGCGCATCCCATGCTCATGCTCATGCTGTCGGCCAAAATCCACACAATAGCTGTTACTCAAACAAATGACGGGCGTCCACCGAGATCTGTGAGACAGTTACTTCTCATTTCCTCAAATGCAATTTTCTTTTTCTCTATTATGGCACCTCTTTCTCTTTCTTCTTTCGCTCCCACTTTCTCCCTTTCTTTACGATGCGGTTCGGGTGTCCACCGAGATGACAGAGAATAACTGCGCCAGTTATTTTTCTCAAAAATGCGTCGCGTTCAAAGGTGTTTTTAACGAGCAAGTCATCGCGCCGAACGACCGATGGCGTTCCGTGGACTTCGAGGCAGCGCTGCAACACGTTGTCGCGTTCCACTCCTAAAGGCGAATATTGAGCGAGAATAATTAGTAATTAATTAATACCTAGTCATTGCTCGGTAATTAGCCAGTAATCAGGTGGGACGTCACCTAGTAGTGACTGACTAGTGCCACACAGGAATTTAAAGTGGTGCCGAAAACGCTTTCGCCTCTACGCACTTTAGACAAAGTGCCCCTGAATTTTTTTCACTAAGTTCCCGCCCATTGTTCATTCATGTCAAAGGCGCATTCATGTCAATTTAGTTAACGAAGGCGCATTGGAAATTATCAAACGGAATCAGCAAAAGTAAACTCACCAGCGAAGCCATCTTAAGGCCACTGCTATCAGCGATGTTTGCGTCTACTCTCCTTTTGGTAAACTCTGGAAATCCTCCTATGTAATAGATCTCTGCATACTGTAAAAAAAAACCCCGCACGATAACAAGCAAATTACAGTAGGACACTGAAAAGGCAACGAGCAGGTTCCATTTCTGAACGCTGCACTGCGAGTCAGGTGCGTGTTCACGGAGTGTTCAACCGAGTAGAGAGGTGTCACACGTAGACGCCAAGCATACAACAGCGCGGTACAAATACTGTATTTTGACAGGTTGTGCCCTCAAGACGTATAAAACTTGGCATAAGGGCTAAGGTGAATTGTACTAATCGGTGGCCGCATACAAAATGAGCATAACTTGTAACCGCGCTCTGTATAAAGTTGTGAGGAAACACTCAAGATATTGATATGAAAACACAGAAAAAATCACGGATTGTTGAAGGTGATAAGTGTGGATTAAAGCACATTAGAATCGGTTTACGTGAAAACTTACGAAATGAGATGCAAGCACCGATAAATAGATTACAAGGCAAAGCAAACACCACATATTGCTGCGCTATGATTGCACAACTCTACATATCGCTTCTTACATTATTAGTGTTTTGGCTTCTTTAATTTTATTGGTAGTAAATATCGCCGTGCAAATAAGTATGCGTAAGTTCGCGGTCTGCAGTACGCTGTTATGACTTTCGAAAAAACTTGAAAATCATTGTACACGACATACGAAGGTCATGGGCTCATTCCACATCGGCAAGTTTTTCTATTGCCGGCTATTTTGTAAGAAATTCTCTTTCGTGGAAAGGTTGTCTACTCCAATAATTCCCAATTGCTTAAGTGCACAAATTGAAAAATGGCTGAGGCTTAGCTAAGTTTAAGCCTAGTCAGATGCGAAGCATATTGATGGCTAGGCTTGGTAATACATGGCTTTCCTTGGTTGAATACTTGGTCATTTTAATACAACCACTAGAAGCCTTCGTCGTGGGGGAAGACAACGGCATGGCTACAGCGGAACGCCGACTAACCCCGAGACGCGCGTTGGGTGAGCGCCTGGATTGCCATGGAAGCCGCGTCCGCCTGCCCGGTGGAGCGAGCGTTTCACCTACACCGAGTGTGAACGCGCGTTCGAAATTCGCGAGAATGCCGCTTGAGGACATTCCGGCGTCTGTGCGATGGCATCGTTCTCCCTCTCCCAGCGCGTGACGGCGATCTGTCGTGATGTCATCGTGTCACGTGGTGTGGCATCATCGTGTCGCGTAATTTGAAGGCGCACAACCACAGCGACGGCGCGAGGTGGGCCCCCGTTTCTCCACTGTCGTGACGTCATCGTGTCACGTGGTGTGACGTCATGTATCACGTGATTTGGAGGCGCATAACCACGGTGAAGGGCTGAAGTGGTAGCTAAAGTAGTATGCTTCGCATAAAAAAGGCACGATGATCATGAAATCTTCTGTGACAATGCGGCGAGTGTAGTTGGATATAACTTCCATCATTACTTTGATGGAAATACTGCAATAAAGGCTTCCAGTCAAAGTCGGGGCTTAATAGACTGAGAGAATTTTTCTGAAGGGTGGATATGAGGGGCAGAGGCGCATGAGTGGTTGGTAGGCGGAGCTTCGAAAAAGGAGGCAGGAAGAGGTAGTTTGAGGACGTGTGAGGGTGGCGGTGGCTAGATGGGTGTGCAGCGCCCTAGTTCCTCATGCGTGGCTTCTAGCATTTTAAAGGGTGGAGGTAGGCGGTTCGGTTCCAGACGGCGGTTCGGGACCGTGGAGGTGGTGCATTGGGTTGGGATGGCGCTTCTTAGGGGGTGAAGGTGGACAGGGTGGGATGGGAGGGCAGTCAATCCCCTAAATAGAGGGGGAGAGGGTGCCGTGGAGAGTTGGCTCATGGATAGTATTTCCGAACGCTGGATGATCCACTAACCTAGAGTTAACACTGATAACATCGCCACTTCCCCAGACTCCATTTCAACCTATATCACAAAAACGCTCCCTTCTGATTTCTTCGGTTTCAGTGACTGCTGATTTCCTTATTTCTCATAACAAGCACCATATTTTCAGGCCCTTATCTGCAAAAAACCTTAACGAGGGCCTTGGTTTTCGCAGTATTGATAGCAGAGGCAGCTGTAACTTCATTTAAATACCCCTGACTTTATTATTGCCATGATAAATCGGACTCGAACCGCATCAGCATCATGTGTGCCAGAACTTTTAATAGACGCCTTCGTTAACACTATCGCTCATTGCCAAAGGCCCCAAAAGATACCAAACTGCTGACATACATGTATGAAACACTTACCCGCCTCATTCTAGATTAAGGTTTTCCAATATGGAGCCCTCGTTATAAATTCGATATTTAAAAAGTTAAAGCCATTTCAGAAGAAATCAATACGCTTCATCTTTCGCATCTATGTGAAAGGTTTCTGCCTTTCTTCCCATTACAAAGTTCTAGGTCCAATAGCATTTATTCTCGCCGCCGCTTAGAATGCTGAAAGCTACCGCACACAATGGTTCATTCTCAGCGCTGACCAATTTTTATGTTTTATATAGTGATTTTTTGTCCTTGTAGTTTGCATGATGGCCTTTTTTTCCTGCCTGTCGCACTCCTGCAGAAACCTCATCAAGGCTACAGTGCATGTAAGTAAAATAAAACTTAATAGGTAGCGCAAAAGTGTTCACCCAGAGCTGCATTCCCAGCGCTCGGTCGCGTTACATTTTGCCCTTGCGGTATTATAGGACGCTCCATGCCGACAACTATGGGGGAGGGTGACGCATGCCAACACTCTAGAAGGTTAGTTGACATCCATTATATGTGTATTCCAAAGTAGAAGATCGGACATCAGCTGTTTTAGCTGAGGCGGTAGAGGCTAAAGCCACTAATCTGTTTTTTCAGCCAGCGTCCGCTTCGCCGGACGCCGTTGTTGCGATGCGCGTATTTTCTCTTTCTTTCTTTCTTTCTTTCTTTCTTTCTTTCTTTCTTTCTTTCTTTCTTTCTTTCTTTCTTTCTTTCTTTCTTTCTTTCTTTCTTTCTTTCTTTCTTTCCTTCTTTCTTTCTTTCTTTCTCTCTTTCTTTCTTTCTTTCTTTCTTCCTTTCTTTCTTTCTTTCTTTCTTTTCTCTCATCTTTTCTTTCTTTCTCTTATTTGCTCCTTTCCGTTACAGAAAGCCGGAGAGAAATCTAAAGGCTGCAGTGCCTGAAAAAGGCTTTCGCTCAGGATGACGTTCAGCGAGCAGGTAAAGAGCAAACAATCTTTGGTCACATATAGATTAGCGCTATGCATGAACACATAAATACTTACAAAATAGGCTAACATAGAATTGCTGATTGCTTTGCAATAACAAAACATCTTACTACAATATATTCAAAGCAAAGCATGTCGTTATAGGAAACATTACTAAAGACAATCAGTTATACTAAAAACAGACATACATTTTCAGGTAAAACAAAAGAAAAGAAACAGCACAAAATTACACAAATACAAAGTCATGCTTGAGCAATAAGGCTTTTAGAAAATGTATGGACATTGGTTTCGTAAAATTTACTGATTCATCAACGCGATTCAACAAAAAAGGTATCTGGAGTCTGTAAGTTCCCTGCCGTAGTTTGTTCTTGTAATAGGTGTCCTTCTGTGTCCTCTGCGGAGAGAATACTGTGAACATGGCTCAGGATTCGTTGTAGTAAAGCTCTTGTTGTTCTTTATATACTGCAAGAGCTTGAAGTAATAGACTTGGTTTGCTTTGATTAATAAATGCTTTATGAAGAGCGGACTTGCGGGAAAAATTTGAGGCTTGCCATAAAAGTTTTCAAATATTCTCAGAGTTTTCTTCTACAATAAAATTAATTTATTAAAATTTTGACCGGTTGTTGTTCCCTCTTCTATCTGCACGTGGCAGCGGTGGTGGCTGGGCTCGAGCCAGTTGGCAGGCCTGTGCACTTTCCTTTTCATCCTTCTTTCAGTCGCCACAACAACAGCACCGTACACGACGTGGGGGGGTCGTGGGGTCGGTACCTACTCGCAGCATGGATTTCATTTTCTGTTTTCTATAGAACGATTTTTCAGGTAAAAAAAAAACGCTCACTACTAAATTTCCAAAAATAAACAACATTAAAAAAAACTCCCCTATGCTTTCCTTCGTTTGAATGGCTGTTGGCTTAATTCATATGATTGTCGTTATCAGCACTTCAATTTCCTATCCTTTTCTGCTCAGTGCCAGCTAACGTGGAAAAGCTAAGCCGCAAAGAACAAAAACTGACAGATACTTTAAAATAATTGCACGATAAATTTGGTGACTACGAAATATTTTTGTTGAGGAGCAAAAATGAAGGTTTACTCAAAGAAAATTCACGGTCGTTTTTAAAGATAGAATGATTGGTCAGATTGGGTGGACGATGGTAGATTTGTAATAAATGAACGTCTTAAGTTCTTAAAAAAATTCCAGGTGCTCCTAAAAAAATAAATGGATTAACAGTTTCAAAATGAAACTCCTAACACAACAAGTCACTAACTAGATTAAAATCATGCAGGAAGTCTATACAATCGCGATACGAATTGGCAAATGTGGCCTTGCAGGGCCAGGTGCAAACGTATAAGGAATGTAATTCTACCCCTTGCTCGTGCAGCTCGAACATTACATCAGCTACGTATCAGCGATGTTGCTTCTGTAACTGAGCTCCAATGGAGCCTACAGTGTTGTAGCTGCATATAAACCTTAATTAAAAAATATTCTGTCCTTCTTAGGGATTCTCTGCCGTGTTTTTCGCCATTAACTTCTCATAACAGCACGTATGTTTCCATTACCAACATAATCTTTTGTATTGCGTTCTCCTTTGTATTAGCGATAGGACAAGAAAAAAATTCCACACTACTGCAAGAGCACACTACAATGCGAAATGTGAATTAATTTGTAGGTTTTTGTGCGCGAGGCCGCACTTGTTGGAAGAAACTGTGGTGTTGACAAAGTTTCGGAGAGCAAAGTTCTGAGAAAAGCTGCTGGAAACCAAAGCCATGACCATGTGTGAGCGTTTGTGAATCAGTTGCCAAGGTAATGACCTTTTGAGAATGCTTAGCGTCCGGGCGCCTTGTGCTCTCTCTACACGTCTTAATCGTTCTATTTTAATGTGTAATTAATTGGAGCAGACTCGTGACAGCGCCAAGTCTGGTTGTACAGCCGCAAACCCTGGATGATGTTCAGAGAAAGTGGAGCTAGAGCCAATCATTTACCGCCTCTTGTCGGCGGTACAAGACATTTGCTTCACTTCAGAGACCAATGGACGGAGCAAACCACCAACGAGAGTGACCGGTATACCTTCCACAATTTTCGCCCTGAACAGAACCGCAAAAGCGCTGTTCCTCAAGAATACCACCGGCAGGTGGAGAATCTTTTACATTTCACCTGAAGAAGTCCTTCGAAGATCTTCATTTGTTTCAAATACTGTGCGACTTAGAAAACAGTTGATGGGCACGAGTTAAAATTTATAGGACGTATGCACGATCATCTCAGAAAAAATATCCTGGCAAATCGTGCTGAATACAAGAACAACTCATATATGAGGAAACAAAAGCGCACTTTCCGAGCCCGGCCTGGCTAATTGCATTCAAGGCAATGCAAGCTTTATACGCGCATCCTCCCGAGAACAGAGAGGCGTTTCAGCTAGCCGCCGTCTCTTTATATACCCCCATCCCGTTGCTTTAATGTAGTGGGGTTGGGAGCTACATGCTTGACCACGAGCTTAAATTCACGAACTTGAAAGAACACGTGCCGGTAGAGGATGTTCACTGCACAATTACATGGAACTTAGCCTTCTCATCGAAATCGCCAGCTAGATGAAAATTCAATTAGCATTGTATTGCAAGATTGCATTACTATAGGTCATAAATTACAGCAACTAATATTCGAGTTGCCAGAGCCACAAGTTCATTTCAAGAGAAAGGGTTGATTTTAATTGCTTTTCAGAGTGCCTACTCTAAAAATGAATAAACGTCTAATGGCGCTCAAAATTCGTTTTTCGAATTATTCTCAGCCGTCAATTTCTTCAGGCTCTAATACCAGCTCGATCTAAAGCATCAGCAGGACTTTTAAAAAAGATAAATGTGGGAACCTTATTAATTTTGTTGTGTGTGGAAGAGAGCTTCATAAATATTGTACCAAAGAATCAAAATCAGAATAAACTTACCTTTGCCGTTTCATTTTTCCCCTCGTTTAAGTATCTCTCGAGAGCTTCTTCGACTAATCTTTTGTATACCTGCAACAAATGCTCCCTTGTATCATTGACGACGTTATAAAAAATAAGAATTAGAAAAAAAATCTAAATCAGCCTTGCCCATTTGGAGACTTTTATGTGGAGCGCAATAAAAGCTAAATCACTCGGATTATTGTCGCTAATTATGAAATTTTGATTGCATACCATTTATACATATGGATCATAACATACAGAAATCTATGATGTTCTTCCCTTTTCGTTCAAATCGAATGTTCTAGTAGCCTGAAAGATCGTCAGTAAGAAAATTCAGGCGCAATTTTCTTGTTATGTACAAAATTATACATGCAGCATGCAAGTGAAAAGACACCATGATAGAATTACTAAACGACACACGGCACCCTAATTCTTCTTGGTTTGTTTTTTCCAATAACGGCAAATTATTTCATAATATTTACTTCTTTATCTTTAAATACCCATCAAATAGTCACTAAAATTAAGACCGACTACTTCAGTGCTCTTGCGTTTTTCGAGATTCAACACACTTTCTCTGACAAAAAAAAAACAGTTCTATTGCCAGGTGGCGCTCACGCTGAAATACGTTGACGCTGGTGGCACTCTGATGGAAGTATTTATTTATTTATTTATTTATTTCAGTACCCTCAGGGCCCGAGGGCATTACAGAGGGGAGTGGGGTACAATAGATAAAATGACAAAAGAACAGCAGTTACAAGTAACACAAAATGAACAAAAATATGGCTCGCGCAAATCAGTAGGTTACAGCAAATACAATCAAACAAATTAACAGTCATTTAACACGAAATTATGAGCAAAGGATAAAAGTAAGCATACCACGCAAACAAAAAAAACACGAGGAAATTGTTGAAAATGGCAGGAAAACACTGGTGCACACATTCTGTCATGCCCTTAAACAGCAGAAATTGTGAAGGGGAAAAAAAAACAAAAAAACACCAGGTCTGTTTGAACTACAACATATGCGGAAAAGAATAAATGGCAGGGCGCAAGAATTACATGTACTATGTTACCATCAAGTTAGTTAAAGCCGATTTAAACACAGAATGGTCACTTATTTCGACGACCGATCGGGGAAGGTGATTCCATTGTGCCGATGTGCTGGGGATGAATGAGTTGTAAAAGTGGTTTGTTTGGCATGAAAGAATACCAACTTTATGACTATGATCGATCCGAGCTGAAACGTAGCAAGGTGGCGTTATAAATTTTCTCTTAAGGATGGGGTTATCATAGTAAATCTTATGGAATAGACAAAGGCGGGATATATTTCTACGTTGCGTCAGTAATGGGAATGATAAGCTTGATTTCATGGCACTGACGCTAGAGTTACGGTGATAATTCGAGAGAATGAAACGGGCCGCACGGTTCTGTATAGATTCGAGTTGGTATATTAGTGTCTCTTGATAGGGGTCCCAGATAGATGCAGCATATTCTAGTTTACTACGAACCAACGACTTGTAGAGAAGCAGTTTTACGGAGCTAGAAGAAAGATTAAAGTTACGGCGTATGTAGCCCAGCATGCGATTAGCGTTATTGCTTACATGGTCTATGTGTACTTTCCAAGAAAGATTATGGGAAATGAAGACACCTAAATATTTATAAAAAGGCACAGACTCAAGGCTGCAATTATTAAGACGATATGAAGACAATGTGGTGTTACGACGAGAAACCCGCATGTACTTGCACTTTTTTATGTTTAGTTCCATGTTCCATTTGTTAGTCCATTCAAGAGCATGATCGATATCAGATTGAAGAAGAGCTATATCAGAGTCACTGTTAATTTCACGGTATATGACGCAGTCATCAGCAAAAAGATTTATTGTTGAACATAGATTGTCAGGTAAGTCATTAATATATATAAGAAAAAGCAGAGGCCCTAGAACAGAGCCTTGTGGCACTCCAGATTCAACTGGAGAAGTGAAGGAAGAAGCATTATTAGCGGTGACAAATTGAGAACGATTAGTGAGAAACGAATGCAGCCACCTAAGAACGTTAGGGTCGAGGTTAAGTTTACTAAGTTTAAAAAAAAGCAGTTGATGAGAGACCTTGTCAAACGCCTTTGAGAAATCGAGGAATATGCAGTCGACAACGGAACCCCTGTCGAGGAATGAGTTTAGATCATGCGTGAAGGTTAAAAGCTGTGTTTCGCAAGAAAACCACTTCCGAAATCCATGTTGACTGTCAGTAAAAAAGGCATTAGAATCAAGGAACGATGCAAGGTGAGAGTAAATAACATGCTCCATAATTTTACACGGAATGCTGGTAAGTGAGATGGGTCTAATTATGCGGGGAATGTTGATCACCAGATTTATGCAAGGGAAATGATCAGATTCAGCGGCTGCCATCCTGAAGGACGTGCTGCCAAGCTGTCGGGTCTATTTCCTTTCACCAACACCGTGACAAATGTGGTGGGGTTGGGATCCCATGCCCCGTACGCCGACGGTTTGCAGGAGTTCCAGCCCTTTATTCATCGAGACGCCTGTTCGCAGTGTCAGCCACCGGCTACGAGGCTTACGAGCCCCGCTTTCACCAGCGGGTATGTCCACGGAACTACTCGGCGTCATCCCTAGCGTCTGGCGTGACCACCCCGTTGCCTGGCGCAACCACCCCCTACTTCACGCCTGAGAACCACCGCACACCGAAGTCCTTCCACGGCAACATCTTTGAAGACGGGGAAGATGGTTGCAGTACTACGAGCGAGTCGCCGCGTTCAACCAGTGGTATGATACCGACCAGCTCGGGAACGTCTACTTGAGCCTTCATGACGGCGTTCGGACGTGGTTCAAAAACCGGGAAAAGCAGTTTTCTTCCTAGAGTGAGCTCTGGCGTCGTCTCCTAGAAACTCGGCAGCTCGGTCCGTGGCGAACAGGCAGAACGCGATCTGCAATCTCGCGTTTAGCTACCAAACGCGAATTTTGAACCGTATGTCTCTTTAAACGCGCAGACCCTCTCATGTCCGAGGACAAAACACTGCGCCGTCTGATGTGTCGGGTCAAATGGCAGCTTTTTGCTGGCCTTGTCCGAAGCTCTCCGAAAACTGTCGCCGAGTTTCTCGAGAAGTCTTCCACCACTGAGAAGGTGCTTCAGCAAAGCACGTCAGCGTACGATCGTACCGTGGCCGCTGCCTCCGTTTCCGGCGAGTCGAGATCATCTACTCCACAAGATAAAAAGAATGTCTCGCCATCATTTGGGCCGCTGCGAAATTTCGACCCTATTTTTATAATCGCCCTTTCAAAGTGGTCACTGATCACCACTCCTTGTGTTGGTTAGCCAACCTGCGTAACCCATCTGGGAGCCTGGTGGGATGTAGCCTTCGCCTGCAGGAGTTTCACTTCGCCATAGTTTATAAAACTTGACATAAGCATGAAGACGCCGACACGCTTTCTCGTGCGCCTGTCGAACTCGCAACCCCCGATTCGAACGACGACATCAGTTTCCTATCCATTCTTCTGATTTGTCAACCCAACAGCGGGCCGATCCAGTGTTGCAACCCCTCATCGATTATTATGAACGTTAACCAGCCACCATACCTAAATGTTCATCTCAACCCCTGTCGTTTTCTCTGAAGCGAGGCATGCTCTATAAGAACAACCCTGGTTCCAGCTCGAGAGGTTTTCTCCTCGTTATTCCCACAAATCTTCGAGGGGAAATTCTTTCTGCGTGCCACGACGAATCAACCTTTGGGCATTTGGGATACTCTCGCACGCTTGCCAGAATACGCCAGCTGTTTGATTGACTCGAACATGCCACTGTTGTCAAAAGCTATGTCCAGAGCCGTCGGCCACGTGAGCGCCGTAAGGCCCCGGCCTCCGCGCTTCCGCGACTCCTCCAACCTGTTGCACCACCGTGTGCCCCGCTCGATCAGCTCGGCATGGAACTTCCCGGCATTTTCACTTTGTCCTTGGGTGGCAACCGGTGTATCATCATTGCCACTGCCTATCGCACTTGATACACCGAGGCCAAAGCATTACCTCGTGGCACAACAACCGATGTCGCAGATTTCTTCATGAGTGAGATCGTACTTCGGCATGGCGCCCCGACCTAAGCTATTACCCACAAATGGATCACCTTTACTTCCGAGGTCATGCCTGAAATCTTTCAACTCATTGGTACGACTGATCGTAAAACTACTGCTTGCCACCCGCAGGCAAACGAGGTGACAGAGTGGCTTAATAAGACCATAGCGGACATGCTGGCGATGTACGTCGATGTACAACAGAGGACATAGGACGTGACCCTGCCGTACGTGATATTCGCCTATAGACCAGATTCTTTTACCCTCACACGCAGGCTGCTGGCGCGCCCCTACTCTCGACACCAGTCGCCATCTATCGGCGCGCGCGACCCGATGGACTGCGGGTCACGCGGCGCCGAGCGTAGAATGAATGTTTATGTGTTCGCTTCTGCCGTTGTAGTGCTTTATCATAACGTATGAGGGTGTGTGCGGTGCGTCACTACTCACATTGTCCCTCTACCAGACAGTACTGTGGTTACCTTGCGCGCCGTTGGTCGTTAACGTGACATTTCAGAGTTTTTTTTTTCGTTGATTTGGATGTGAGTAAGTGCGGCGACGCAGTGCGCGTCTGTCTCGTTGTTTGTGCCCACCATGATGATATTCTGCTGGCTGAGGATTCTAAGCGCTGGCACCGCAGCGGCGACGCTTCTCCACCGAGCCGCCGGTGCGGCGGCGCTGTTCAGAGAAATTCTGGATGACTATTGCAAACAGCAAGGATTCTTCCCGTGGAGTAGTCGGCCAGGTAGCGTACGGACTGGAAACCGCTACTTCTAAGCAGATTTCTGCGCTGGCGTGTCGTTTGTTGCAGTCTTTTACGTGTGCTATCTCCTATGATAATTTTAGGCACAGGAATGTGGATTTATTGATTTGACTCAGTGGTGTAGTAACTGGATCGGTGAGCTGCATGCTAAAGGTTGTCCCAATGAAGCGCGTGTTTTCGATCACCTCCTTGCGCTGAGCTTGCTCTTGTTCCCATTAAACACATTTCATGCATAGGATCTTAAGCACGACCGCTACCGATTTCAGTTGCTCTTTCCGCACGCATGTGATAGGGATCGGGGGGGGAGGGGGTTAAAGGTTTACTGTATACCGTAGTGTCTTTCTGCTTTTGGTATCTACCTTAATGATAGCAAAATATGCGCAATTTTAATACATTCATTCACACTTAGCCGAACGGCTACGCAACGCTGTCACACGCAGCGAGAGCTCCCGAATAAAATGAACGCAACTTCGAACCTCACAATTCGTGAAAGCTGGATTCGCTGCTAATATATATTCAAGCTTTGATAATTTGAGCAAAAGTACGTTTTTATGCACCAGGTTGCGTAAACCATGACAAAATTTGTTTTCTGTTGGCGCTGAGACTCAGTTAAGCTCACAGAGGTAATTTGTTGATAAACTGGCGCACCACTCAGGCGACAAGAAAGCCCTGCTTGTGGGGGGTACTTTATGGCCGGCAGGAAGGATTAAGAGTGCATGGGAATGGGAACGACATGCTAGCCGCACACCTAATACTTGATATTGAACAAAAAGTTTTCGTTGCAGTGGAGCACCAAGACGGTAGCGATATAAGCACAAGCGCGTTGTCAGCGCAATTCAATTGAATGTCGAACTAAATGTCATTAAAACGCATCAATGTGCTCCCTTTGATAACTTAAATAATTCCTGCAGCACAGCCACGCTGCGGAAGTATGCTCGGCAATGTTTTTTTTAGCGCCCGAAGCGCGGCTATATGCAGGCGCGGCCGCGGAGCTGCCGCTGCCTCACAGTCCCCAAAGAAACGCCCGCACCGCGGCGCACCAGTCGGCGGAAAATGGCCGCGCCCGGGAACGGCTCTGGATTCTGGTCTATGATACGGCAGGTCAGGAGGTGACATGTTTCACACCGTTTCGCCTCCTCTACGGCAGAAAGGTTCACACGATGCTCGACAACATGCTCCCTTGTGCTACCGGTAAGCAACTTTTTGCTGACGCTGAGCATTTTGCCCAAGACGGCGAGCAGGCTCGTCAACTAGCAGGACTCCATATCGTAGAGCAACAGGATAAATACTCGCGTTAGTACAGCCTTCGGCACAGACAAGCCTTCTACAATCCCCGCATCCAGGTTTTGGTGTGGACCCCTGTTCGACGGAGATGCTTGTCCGAAAAACTCATCTGTCGCCATTTCGGTCCTTATGAAGCCTTGCGGTAACCGTTGCAGTCGTCGCAGTAGTTGCCGCAGACCTCATTCAAACATCGAAATTCTCTTTTCAGGCCTATAAACATGAGAAGAGTGCGCTGGAATGTGAACGCACAGAATACTGCCCGTACCGAGTAAAGAAAGAAAGAACCTTCACGTTCAGCTAAACCAGGTAGCCTCTTTAATGGATTTTGATGATATATTGGCACATGGTACGTAAACTCCTGTGCATATGGTACAGTCAAGGACGGTAATGCTGATCTTGACAAATCATTAATATGCATATCTTTTACACGCTGCAGCAAGAGCGAAAAGGACGCACAAAAAAGAGACTAACGTTAACGTCGCAACCAGTACCAAATAATATATTGATTCTTCGCGCCAGAAGCTTTTCTATTTCTATTTAACACGCAAACTATACACGTTAGGAGCGGATCAAGACGAGTTCGCGAGGCTATGCCCTGAACCTATCAGTAACAGTCACGCTGATAACCTGTAAAATGTCCCCATACATCATTATACTTTAGAGCATGCAGTGCTCGTGCCGAATATGACCCCTTCTGGTATTAAACAGCAAATCCGAATGGCTTTCACGCCTCTATTCGAGTAAAAAAAAAAGGTAGAAGTGAATACAAATATATGAATCGAAAAAAAAATTTAAAGTGGAAGAACTCTATTGGCATGTTTATATTGCATGAACCCTTCTTATGAAGTGCTGCAAATCCGGAGAAATAATTTTTCGTAAAATAGCTTAGAAATTACTTTACATGAACATATAGCTACATCAAGGTTTACTTAAGGTAAGTAAAAAAAAGATTCAACATTTCCGTCTCTACAAGAAAAGAAAAGGCTAAAGAAAGGGCCAGATAGTGTTGTCAGGGGTATGGCATTGAGCTGCAAGAAGTGCTTCTATATAACATGTCAGTACTACAGTACCCTATTGAAGAGATATGATTGTCACTCTGATGGCAAGCAACCAACAAAACTTTCAGTGATGGAACATATTCTCCATTGTCCATCGGAGGTGAACAAACAGCTGACTAAAAAATACACTAAAATACGTATAAATTAATTTTTGAAATAAATGAAGGCAAGAGTGAAACGACGTACACCGACTGCGGAGGAAGAAAAAAGCGAAGGTACAAAATAGGTTCCTATTTGTTACCGGAAGTTGCCGCTGAAGTAGACCGACATATAGAGACTGAAATTGCGCAGTGTTATGCAGAGTAAACACTTCAACACCTAAACAAAGGAAAGCTTAAGAAGTTTACAGTATGAATATTGGGGCTGATACTACAAGTTTTTGCAGTCTTTTCTCACTTCATAAGTGTACTTTCTTACTTCCAAGCCTAGATACTAGCGAATTAATTTTCAGCAAGATTTTATTACCTTCCTTCCTATTATACGCACTTCATATTCCCGGAATTCTGCGTATGTGCTTCATCGGGAGAGTTTCTGCAAAGTTCATTCAAATTTTATTCATGCTTCCCAGCTCATGATCAGAGATACTCCTAGTATTCATGTAGAAATGCAGTGATTTTCAAAATGTTTAGCTAATACTTTCCGCGCCGCTAGCTGTGCAGCTCGCCGCGTCGTATTCAATGGGATGAAATTTTTGCATTGACTCATGAAACCTCTAAGAGCATACACATGGTCACCTTATTGACTGCTTAAACTTCCAGAAGCAAGGAAATAGTGGCCACTAACTCACCGGTTCCGTTGTGTTCTTGTACTGCATATGGAAACACTCAGCGCTGGTGTTACATATACAGTAAGAGTCAATATCGAACATGTCACACGGGGTACCTCCATAGTATCTGCATTTACCTTCAGAGTCGAGTGCGAAAAGAAAATATCATGAAATGTATTTGCAATAAAAATGCGCGTAATTTTTTATCTGTTACGCGCAGCTACCCCTGCTTCAGTAGCGGGTCTTTAGTTGTAAATTATGTCTATTCCTTATTCCTTCTTAAACAAGGCAGTTTAGCGTTATAGTCCAATTCGTCTTACTGTTAGGTATCGATACTGTATTTTTTCATTACTCGGCACAAAAATATCTAAATGGCTGAGCTCGATAAGGCTGAAAAGACAGTGAACCTAATTATGACTTACATATACAACCATTTATTCTTTCCTCTCATTGACCCATAAAATAATTTGCATTGTAATAGATACTCTGGCGTTACAAACTTGTCAGCAATCGTTATAAAAGATTAATTAAAACAATTCTAGAACGTTCTCCGCACCGTTCTTTTGCCTTCTAGAAAAAGCAAAGAGAAAAGAAAAGAACCGAATACCAATCCTCAGACAGCTAGGATAAATGTGACGAAAGTATTCTCAATATTGAAGTGTGCTTCCTATCAGAAGTCTTCCCAGGGTTGAGCGCTAGGGTATGCATAATTACAAAGAACGTCAGCCTCATGCGACTGGCTTATGCATGAAAACGCGCGCCTGCGTGGAGCTCAGTCTGTGCCACCTCGTAACGCAGAGGCCGGCTGTTTTCATGTGAGCACGAGAAAGCCAGCTACTCCGCAGCTATCACGGATAAGCATTCACTGCATACAAATAATCGTGACTATTCTTGAGACTAGTCATTTCATGCCCTTAAGAGAAACAGCTGCCGAATATATGCACTTGTGTTCCGCCACTCCTAAAACTTTGGCATGGAAGAAAGCCCCCAATGCATCAAGTCCGACTAATTAGCACCGCAGAATAAGCAGTCAAGTCGACATAGGAACCATCAGTATTGGACGTAATAGCTATAGCACATAACATTGACACTTCACGCTTTTATTCTTTTTTAACTGATTTTAGTGCTACCACCCAAAAATAATTGTGTCAACCCATTAGACGCCAGAAGGATAGAGAATTAAGAATGACGAAAAAATAAATTGAAAAAGAGTCTTAATAAGATTCACCTTTGTATTTGCCGCATCCATCAATATTCGCAATGAAATCTCTTACACTGGAAATTATGTAAATATTTTTATTCCGCTGACACAGTCTACTGATCACATAGTTTCAACTATTCATTGAGTCTTTACGGCTCAGGCCTAGCGCTCAAAATGTTCCCTCACATAGTCTTCATTACGTGCTTATGAACTGCCTGGATGCTTCTTATGTCTTTGCCTGATAACTGATTCCATGTGACGGAAGCAAAGTGGAGTCACTGAATAACAGGAGCCGAGAGGAGCTAAGGAATTGAATCAAGGCTATGTGTTATCTCGTCCAATAATAAACCAAGGCCCAAATACGCGCTACAACTGCTTCCGAAAGACACACAAGTAGTTTCAAAGTTAACTCATAATCCAGAAGCATACCAAAGTTCTCAGTTTCTTCAAAGAGAGAAATAATATTTTTTTATAAGGTTTTAACTATAGGGCTCTTCGCGGTGCGAAACCGAGCGCATTTTAACTGCCTCTGGTCTTAAACAGGTGATTCCAAAAGCGCACTTTTATTGCACTTGAAGTACCATGTATGGTTCTTTTTTGAGCTATGACCAAACACGAGAAAATACCGGAAACTTTTCCAGAAAAAAAATCTTTGCGTACTTCAGCACATGGCGCATCACACATTTTTTTAAAGAATAAATAATAGTCAAAAGTAACACAACTCTTTGTGAAGAATGTTGAAGAAAAAATATTAAGCAAATGGATGTTTCATTCTCACAGTTTCTCTATAAGGTCAAGATGCCTAATAATTTCAATATCGCTGCAGCGGCATTGTACGAGGATTGCATTTTCAAGAAGTATTTGGGTTCAACAAGTTGGCCGAAGTCCCATTTTCGTGCATTTCATTCACTGGAAACATTTGTAACTTATCTATCTCCAGTTAGTAACAGGCGGTCAGTTTTTCATTTAAAAAATTGGCTTTATTAACATTTATTAGAGCGGCGGAAGGCTGCAATCATCAATTTTCTTTAGCAACACATACGGAACAGAATCCACCTTTTCATATGCAAGTGCACATCCATTTTCAAATTTTCATCCCTTGTTGCTACAGCATTTACACGTTTTTTCATTGAGGACTGAAAAGCGCTGGCCAACGCAGAAAGGGACCTGCCACAGGCACTATGTGGAACTTCGAGAGTTTGGTAGAAGGGGTCGCGTCATGCAAGTGGTCTGCAACCGGCACCTTCAGGTGGCGTATAAAGCTAACTCTCTGTTAATGGGAGATTTGCAAGACAGATGGTTTCGGTGGCAGCAGTTCATGGTTGCCAGGCACAGTGCTTCTAGTTCTTTGAGGGCTTAATTTTACAGGCAGTTTTTATTCTTCCAGTAAAAAACTATCCGATCCGCATAAGAATACTAGAATGGTGGTTGGTATTTCCTAATATATTCACTTAAATAATTTTTTCACCTTCTTAGACGCACCGGCTATTTCTATACTTGTACTAAACTGTGTTTTTTTCTTCAATTGTTCCATATAGTTTGAATGCTCATAACCCACATTTTGGACTACTTTCTTGACACAGTTCAAAGTACTAGCTCTCTCAGTGACATCTAACTTAGATGAACGAGCAATCATTTGTTCAAAATTAATTTCGTCACAAGCAACCGCAAGTGCAATAATTAACACTTATAGCCAAGTATCTCGCCTGCCGTGTAAGTTTTCATAGTATTTCCATAGTAGTTATTTTCATTTGCGATCCGCTTCAAAATGGCGCAAAAAAAATCTGCTGATATTAAAGCATAACGACTCACCGCGAGGAATAATATAGAGTGCACACGTTACCAATCATGTACCTCAGGCTAGCAAATTTAAAACCGTTAACGCCTGCTTTCCGCAAACATATAGCAAGCCGGATAAATAAAACAAGAATTTCATGTTCCCAGATCATTCACTTGCTTTCTTTCCTTTGTTTCTTTTATTTTATTGAAACCTGTTGAAATCGATTGGTACATCAATAGCATTAAAAACGATGGCATTTGTTAAAAGTTACAAACACTGCTCGTGCATGCGTAAATGCGCGTGTTATCACAAGCTCAGTGGTAATGTTTAGAGTTTATTTCTTTTCATGCATAGCTTTTATGACCGAATATCAGTTTAGGCCAGTTTTACATTCCACGATTTTACGCGTTGTCGTAGGACTCTTACCTCCTGTGTGGAAATCATGAAGCAGCTGGTGGGCAAAAGCTGCTCCGAAGCTGCCGTAGTTTAAAGACCTGTAAAGAACGGAGACTTAACCTTGCATTTCTTACACAGTAAGTTGCACAAATCTGATAAATCGGCATCAAAGTAAAGTGCAACTGTGAATCAATGCTCGCATAAGCTTGTCACTGGTTTGAAATATAGTGCATGGTATGCTGGCTATAACGTTTGAGACTCGTTTTAAAAGACGCCGTTCGCGCGGAAGGAAGCTCTGGGATAGCACAGCCAGGCAAATGAGTTAGAAGCCAGTCGAAAAAGAACAAGACGTGCGTATATAAATTATTTTTGCACAATATCGTCCATCTCTATTGTCTTGAGGATGTATCATGAATATATTCTCGAAGAATGCAAAGGAACAGCTAACCAAGAACGCCTCTCGCCAATGGAGTGAAATGAAGCTGTTTTAACCTCGCTGATATGTGAGGCAAAAGAAATGAAAAACGGCAGCTCCCTTCTTACAATAGAAATGTCACCCACAATAATGCACGAATGGTGCAAAAAATACGCGCCGCCTGATTCCCCTGCAATTATTTTCATACATATTTGCACCTGGGCGAGCATGATTATGACTAGAGAAAAAATAGAGATCACTGCGGCGACCCGCATTGGCAGAATGCGAAAGCATTGATGCCTCCTTGGCACTTGTCTCTTCTGTTTGCCTCTCTTTATCATTTTCTTTGTTTTTTTTTAGTTCAGTACTGAATTACCGTATTTATTTTATGCTGTAATTAAAAGGCGATTTATTTAATCTGATTATACCTTCGTTTTTCACAACCAACCATTTTGGTTATTCCAATTTGGCGCCGGGGTTGCTTTCGCGTCCACGTACTATACCCCGTCCAGCCTATTCAAACGTCCATTGGTTTTCGCTTATAAATAATTAATTATTATTCTATGTGAATGAACTGTTTCTTTGATTAATTATCACTCATCAAATGCATTTCAATTCATTTCTATGTTTAATTTCGCTCATTTGCTTATTTTTCCACTATTTTGACGTCCATGGCTGTTTTCCCGTCTACTCACTTTATCGATGTCCGCGCTATTTCGATCTTTTTTCGACATTTTTGCCTCTAATTAATTAACTAATCATGCTATGAACAAACATTTTTTGTGCATCATCCTCACACCGCGGTCTATCGATCACAACGGTCCGTTTGATTATTGAGGGACTTTAACGCCACCGATCCGAGATGCCACATACATGCGCAGACACCGTTCCCTTGCCCCTTCCGCTCAGTGCGTCCTGGGGACTTCTGGCGACCTGAGGCCCGGAGGCTTCGGGAACCGGGACTCATTCGCTCATCTCTTTGATCATGGCGGCCAGCACTACACAACCTTGCCATTTCTACTGTACCATTATTCATGATCATCACCATTTCGCGTGCCTCTTCGTCCCTCGCTCTCATTCACGATCGGGACGACCGCTCGGTGGCCCCAGGTAATGTGACGCAGACGACCAACCTCGCAGTGGCGCAAGACGGAGTGCTCGCGCTTGGCCAGCGGCCATTAAATCATCTCACTGCCATCAATCAACTCATCTCATATGTAGCCGTTTCATTTATCTTTAGTTTAATCAAGGAATTAATCTTTCAATATTGCCGCGAATCTTTGTATCAATTTGTCGGCAGTGTCGTCGGCAGTGGGGTGACGTCACCCCGACACCGAGAGCCAACATCCGGGCACTGAATTCCACTCATTCGGGCACTGAATTCAACTCATTCGGGCACTGAAACGAGAGCATCAGGGCAACGTACGAGATTTAACGAGACTAAGAGATAGGGCCGCGCTTCCGCGCCGTCCCTAAGGATGGCGCTGCGGTCCCACGCTCACGCATGTAAAAGACCGGCCGCTGGGCTTCAGCTCATGAAGTTCCCCCTTTGGCAGGCGGATGTATACACGCTCGCGGAGTATTAGAACGCGCGGCATATACATTCTTGTCAGGCCTGCGTCTCGTCGTGTCCGCGTACGCTTCTGCATCGTCCTGCATTTCAATGCCGCCACGGTCACAGCTGCTTGAGCCGAGCAATGGAGCGTCTTGCGGAAAGCGATCGCTTTGCGAGCGATACGCCACAGCAGAAGACTGCTCGCCCCTGCCGACAACGCCATGATTATGCGGACGCTCCAGAAAGCGACCAGGCCGCCACGGTTCGCGGCTGCCTAACTAAGCCCGCACTATAGCAGGCGATCACTTCGACGCAACAAGAAGAGTGTGGTGTGGTGTGGTGTGTTGAACACTAGACCCATTTCACGATTTTGACCAGTACCATCTACAACGAATGTGTTATGCCCGTAAACATTTCATGCTTACTCTACTCTCGGTTACGGGAGAGGCAGGGATTTTTTAATTCTTAAAAGCTTACGGCACACGCTTTATCGCTCTTTCTATGATGCAGGATGCGATCATATTTATCTGGATTGATCACATCGAAGTGAAGCCGAATCTACGTTGCTACCGAATGTTGTGGTAACTTTGCACGCCGTATATCGAAAGGTCACTATCAGCTTTAAATTGAGCAGGGCCGAGAGCGGCGAGCATTCTCTTCGACGACAACCGAGCACGCTTGTTGCTACGCCGACGCCAAGTCATTCAGGTCTTTGTGGGCGCAAGTCTGCCTAATAAACAGTTTCGTTTGGAAGCTCTTTTCCCTGCCGTCCTGCGCACCGGACTTCCTTTACCACCATGTGACGTCTAGTGGAGCTGCTAACAGATTTCCTTGCCGCCCTCACCCCATGGAAGCCGCCAAAGCATCCAGAGCCGTCCCGAAAAAGTAGATCGCGAGGAAGCCACAGTAGATGCACCAACTGAAGACGAAGCGGGAAGCAGCCGTCGTCTCCAGAGGCCTTCACCTGAATGCGGAATACTATCGGACGCACGCTAGCAAAGACGAACTCCTCAGCGCCGACTTCCATCATGGGTACGACATTAGCTCCCTTCAGTCTGCACCAGACCCGACTGCCGCCCATGTTCAATGGTTCACCGGGCGAGGATTATGAAGAATGGCTGGACCAGTTTTAGCACGTCCCCATATTCAACAGTTTAGATGAGAACACTAAAGTGTGTCACGTTATCCTCGGCCTAGAAGGCGCAGGCATAATTTGGTTCGAAAACCCCAAACTTCTCTGGCAATGCGAGAATTATACAAGTGAGAGTTCCTCGACACATCCACAAGCATCGTCAAGAAATAAAAAGGGCAGCTCCTTCTGCAGTCACGTATCCGCACCCGAATGAGACAGTGACAGGATACGGGGAAGACATGAAGCGCCTTTTCTGACATGCCGATCCTAACATGAAAGAAGAGAACAAAGTGGAGCTTCTTATGAGTAGCATGCGTAGTACCAAAGAGGCAAATTTTGGTGGTCTGACCCGCAATCCAATGAGCACCGTCACCGAATTCACTGTTGAAACGCCACAATTTAGACAACCTTGGAAGCACAAGCCCGCCATTTCCCTCAACAGCTCCAAGTGACCTCAACAACCCTCTCGGACAGCACAGCGTTCGGAGGCAACCTGCTGAATGTCATGCGCGGAATTGTACAGGAGGAGCTGCATCGTCTGTTACTATCATCAAGCCAGCATCGAGTAGCCTGCCTTGAGGAAATCGTCCACTAATTGCAGCATGCACTTGGCCCTTTGTCATCGACGCCTGCAGCTAAAGCTCGGGCACTGACCTACGCCGCTGCAGTAGGCAATCCGCAGCCCCAACAACACAACCTACGTCCCCCTCTTGGGCGTGAACCGGCTGTTACCGAACGCCGCCAACCAGCCTCCGCCCGCCCAGCCTACGATAGATGCTCAAGTCCCAGAAAATGAGACGCCTGGAGGACATCCGGCAACCGCCCGCTGTGCTTCCATTGGGGAGAAGCCGGCCATTTTCTTCGTTACTGCCAGTACCGACGTATCGGTCTTCGTGGCTTTGCCGTCGACGTACCACGACCACGCTTCGGCCAAGGTCCGCAAGAAATCGACTATTGCGTGCGTGCAGAGGAGTATGCGCCGAACTAAAATTCGCGCTCACCATCGCCGTCAGCCTTGCGTTTTGCGTCCCTGCGACGCAGCCGCTCTACGATGAAGGTCTCCCAGCCCCGTAGGGAAACTAAAGACGGTAACCTCTGAAGGTGAGGTCGCTCAGGGGCGAAACACCGAAGATCCTACAGCGATCACAATGCATGGTGACGCCGCCCACGATAAACCGACGCCGCATGCAATGACAACCTCGACCACGATGCGAGCCCCCTTCAACACGACGCCGCCACCCAGAAAAGCTTCGATGACACGCCCTATCCATGATTCACATACCCGACGAAGCCGTGACCCGAATCAGAGGACGACGTGCAACGCAAGAGCCAGCACATCCGACTTAGAAGTAATTATAGACGTCCGGAAAGTTGCCATTCTAGCCGACACAGTAGCCCATTATTCGATGATGAAGGAAAAATTCGCTGCGCAGCTGAGGAAAGTCACGATCGCTAGGGACGGCCCATAAATTCCCTCGTAGTGGGTCACCTCATTACGGCATCAGGACGAAGCACAGCGCGAGTTTCGGTCAAGTGACATAACTAGACTGCTACCGCCGTCGTGCTGCGAATATATTCCTGTGAAGCTATCTTGGGCATGGATTTCCTTAATGAGCTTCAGGCGATCATAGACCTGCAATCCAAGCTCGTCACGCTTTCGATGGATGAGGACATGCCTCTGTTGACAACTCTGGAACATCAAGTTCCCCTTGGTGTCCTGGATGCTCAAGTGAGCGCCCCAGTCCGCTCAAGCGTCATGGTCACAGTAGACGGCACTGAAGCCAATACCACTGAAGCTATCATCGAGGGGAACATACAATTGCTTCTAGACTCAGGAATTGGCATCACAAGAAGCATCGCACATTTCTGCAATGGCCAAGCTGAAGTACTTCAGCGAAGAATAATAGCACGTTAACGAATGAACGGCGATTGCTTTCTTCGTTGAAATATCCGACGTACCGGATTCCTTCGCTCTCCCCGACCGATGCCCAGAAGATTTACCTGACCAGGAGAACTCGCCCACTTTCGACGTCAACCCTGCCCTGCCCTGGAACAGACAAGAACAAATGCGTAATCTGCTTCGAAGCACAGCCAATGTTCTCATCACCTGAGCTCCCACAAACGCCGCTGGCCAAGCGTCGCATTGTAACCGACCAACCATCGGGAAGAAATGGAAGAAATGCTTCGTGACGACGTCATCCAGCCATCGAAGAGCCGCGGGCGGCACCGCTTGTTCTAGTGAGGATGAAAGACGGTGCACTTCGGTTCTACGGCGACTACATCAGCTTGAACAACATAACGAAGCAGGATGCCTGCCCCCTCTCTCGCATCGACGACACACTGCACCGGCTCTGCAGCGCGAAGTATTTCTAATCGATGGACCTCAAAAGCTATTACTCGCAAATTGAGGTCACTGAAAGCCATTACAAGAAGACAGCTTTATCACTCTCGCTGGACTCTCAGATTTCAAGGTGACGCCATTTGGTCTCTGTTCCGCACCAGGGACGTTTTACCGAGTAATCGATTGAGTGCTGGCAGGTCTGAAGTGGAAAATTTGTCTGCTATATTTAGATGTCGTCGTTGTCTTCGCCTCAAGCTTTCAAGGGCATCTAAAAAGGCTTAGAACAGTACTAGAGACAGTCAGATCATCCGGTCTAACATTGAAAGCAGAGAAGTGCCAATTTGCCCATGAATAGCAGCTGTTTCTAGGCCACATCGTTGCCAACGAGGGAGTATGCCCAGACCCGCAAAAAAACAGCTACTGCCGCTTTGTTTTCGCCATCGGCTGATAGTAGAGCTGTGCGCAGATTCCTAGGACTGTGCGCGTGCTACCGACAATTTCTAAGATTTTTTTGCGCATAGCCAAGCCTCTAACCCAACTGACAAAGGCCATTTGAATGGAAGAGAGAAAGAGAAAAACGTTTAATGCATACAATGGCTGGGTGGGCCCTCATTCCACGAGCCCATTGGCTTCTGCCGCTGCGCTTGCCCGGTTCACAAGGAAATTCTGATTTTCCGCATCTGAGCTGGACAGCGCCGCCTCCAAGTACTCAGTTTATGGGCTATTTATTCCTGGTATGGCTCGGCCTTTCTGAAATCCTCATACCATACAGTATAAGTCGGCCACTTTACCGGAGAATGCGCAATGCGGATCGTACGAATATGGAAACATACAGCTGAATTTGACAGAATTGATATAAGTATTCGGTTGCAGTTTCCTTTCCTGTAAATCGGCGTACACTTTTCTCGTTAATCTCAAATGTTGGAGTATATCCCTATAGCTTAATAGTGGTTCAAAATAATTATATTCCTGCGAATGTTGGAGGACCCGGGGTAATTGCGCTCCGGCAGCGGCGTGAGCGCCTTCATTTCCAATATCCGCAGAGCGTCCTGGAGTGCATATGACTCTGAATTTAAAGTCTCTTGCTTTAGCTCTGATTATTCTGCTTGCCTGTTTACCAATCCTTCCTCTTGTATAGTTACGACATGCAGTCTGAGAGCACGTAATTACACACGAGATCTTCCTGGCTACAATCGCTGAAGCTATCGCTGCTTGCTCAGCCTGGGTGATTCCCTGGCTTTGAATTGATGCCAAATTAACTAAATTTCCTTAAATAAATTTTCTAAGTTTCCGTGCATGCTATCATCCAAACCCCGTTGACCGGTCCACGTAAATTGGCTCTTCCATCGCGCCCCATATTCTCCTGACGGTGTTCACTCTAGCCTTTCTTCTTTTCTATGATATTCGGTGATATCACATTTGTACTTTTTGTTTGTTCTTTTTGCAAAACTGTCAGCACGCGGCTTTATCGCTTTTAAGGGGAAAGCCTTTAATGGCTCATGCTCGCGGTGTCCGCGGTGTCCGTCCGTGCTCGCGGCGACCGTCCATTCTCGCGGTCCCCATCCGTGCGCTGGAATCGTGCCAACTGTGGCCTCTCTTCCGCGACGCGGCGCAACTTCCGCCGTAAATTCCTTCCCTCAAATTCATTTCCATTACGGCCCCTGTTTCACTTTCTTCTTTCGCTCCCACTTCCTCCCTTCCTCTACAAACGGATGACGGGTGTCCACCGAGATATGCGAGACAGTTACTGCGTAATTTCCTTTTCACAAATACAATTTTCATTTCCTCACTATGGCCCCTATTTGTCTTTCTGCTTTCACTCCCACTTCCTCCCTTCCTGTACAGTGCGGTTCGGGTGTACACCGCGACGGTTGCTAGGCAACGGCTTATACGGCCGCATCAACCACACAACAGCGCGATTCAGGAGTTCGCAGACCCAAAGAGCCAGTTTGCGCACTTCCTTTCCTTAAAATGATCGGAGTGCAAAACGCCAACGCCAATGATCACAATGAACGCCGAAGGGGAAACGGCGGCGGCGACGCCTCGAAACGGACGCCAAAGAGCTGCGCTTTAAAAACTACAATCAAAAAAGCGACCGCAGTCTCCAAAGACAAAAAATTGGTGTGGTTTAGCTCTGGTTAAACCTGGTTTGTCGCGAAAGCAATGCAATATTATGCTTGGTCACACACAGTCGTGCTGATTGTTTGCTTGTTTAGCTTGCACATCCCTGGTTTTCATACGCTTTTCAAGATGTTCGGCCCATTGTTCTTCTGTTTCCTCGGCACGTCTTCGTCTCCTAGCTTCATTCCGTATAGCACGGCTGGACTCACATTCTGAACTTGAAGTGGTTTGCTTAGCAGCTTCTGATTTTCGTCGTTTTCGCAAGCGTTCTTCTCGTTATTCCTCTGTTTCCTGGACACGTTGTTTCCACTTGGCTTCAATCCGTTTAGCTTGCCTAATCCCAGATTCTGAACTCGATACAGCTCGTTTAGCTGCTTCGGCTTCTCGTCGTTACCGCAGTCGTTCTTCTCGTTGTTCTTCTGTTTCTTGGCCACGTTGTAACTTCTTTCTTGCATTCTTCCTAGCTTGCTTGGCTGTCGCCTTAGAGTTAAAGTGATCAGAAGCAGTAGAGCAACTAGATTAAGATATAGACTCCTCGTCGGTGACTTCCATGGCGAGACTACTCGAGGAGCGCAGCACGACCGGCGGCTCCTCCTGGCTGCGGTGGAGAGAGAAAGCTGACGTCACGCGTCGCCATATCAACGGAGAGGCTGACGTCACACCATCTGTTAGGCGGGGGAGCGGCTCCTAGAGGAGCAGGGATGGTCCACGGACCACTTGACGAGCGTTAGACCTGTCGTAGTATTGCTTTCGCAATAATAAAAACCACATATGTGGAAAGCCCGCCACGCGCCAAGCGATTCGGGGAAACGGCAGTGGGTTGCCCACAAGGCTTTCTCCAAGCACACTTTAGAATTTCCAAACTGTCTTCGGTAATGTTTTCTGTGATGCAAGACGCGACCCAATTTATCTCGATTGATCACATCCAGGCGGAGCCGGTTCTATGTTATTCCAGAATGTCGAGGAAACTTTATATGGCGTATCTGGATAGTTCGTGATTGGCTTTAAATTGAGCACATTCGATAACGACGCGCATTCTGTTCGACAACCGCTGAACACGCTTTTTTCTTAGCCGCCGCCGAGTTATTTATTTCTTTGCGGGCGCGGATCCTCCTAATAAGCACCCTTTGGAGCCCTTTTCACTTTCTTCGGGCACGCCGCACTTCCGGCAACACCACGTGACAATATCTAGAGAAGCTGCGCGTACTTGGGTATACTGTTTCGTTCACTTAAGTCTTTTGCACTTGTGCTTCGGCCATACAATCCGTGTCATACTGCGTTCTGACGCTGCAGAAGCTTGGAGATATATTAGGGCTACGTCTAAGCTTAAACAGTTCTTTCGTAGGAGTAAAAAGGGTACAGTCGCAAAGAAAGGACGATTACGCCCAGAAATATGCCTTGACTACGGCAAAAAGCAACTACCTGTGCTTCCGTAAATCACTAGGTTCCATGAGGTGCATTTAGGACCATCGACATGCAGGGCATCTCACAAGTTCGCATCACGGGAGGCCACCTTATTATACAATCGGGACAGTGCGCCAGACGCCTAACGGCTGATGGATATATCAATCTTACAATCTTCGTAGTCCTCAAGCAATATTCACGAGATGTCATCTTGGACATAGATTATCCGACTGAACATCCAGCGATCATCGACGTCTGAATCAAGCTGATCACGCTTTCGACCGATGAAGCTGTACCATTGAAAATAACTTTAGATCATCACGCGGAGAAAAATGAAGCTACGGCGTTCGCTTCGTCCTAGTTTATGCCTTGTATTAGACGCTGCTTCCTTTCACTCCTCAACTGTTACGTAGCGCTTTTTACCGTTTAGCGCGAAGAGCTGTGCCATAGCACGTGAGGATGATGCCTCACTTCTAATAAGGGGACGCGTGGTTAACGAGAGACCAGCGAGAATTTTGCTTTCCATAGCATCACTTCGTTCTGACCTCGTCATTGGGTGTAGCTTGATGCGCATTTCTTTGCCAGGTAAGGTTTCTCTTAAGAGTGATACCGCGGTCTGCACGGCGGAAAGAGAACCTGCCACAGCAGTAGGTAAAAGGTGAGCTCTCAATCCAGATGTGACATTTGCAGCACCGTTAGCCGCCGCCTTACGAACGGAGTAAAGCTCAAAGCAAATACCAAGAGGGCAGAAAATTTCGAATCAAAAACTGAAAACAAACTTCAACTTCCATCACTAGTTCAGCTAAGTTTAGGTCACTGGCACGGATTCCTTGCGATCTTTTTAGGTATAGGGTCGATTCTTCAGTGTTGATTAAGAACAAAGTTTCGAGCTAGAGTTTCGTGATGTTTCATCCCAGTAAATACGCACATGTTCATCAGTAGATAATCGATGTCGATTGTACACACCCTTCAATGCCAAAGGACAAAATGCCATTCATGAACAGTTGGAATCGCCTTTCTTGTGCCGTTACTGAAATTGAAATTGCGGATTTCATGGCTTTTTTTCTGTTTTTCAATAGATTCGCTGCTTTGCTGGGCACCTGCTGATATCGTAACCTGATATCGTGTTAGGCAGTCATGAATATTAAGTTAATAATGAGGAATTATTTTTGTGTTAACTTTTTCTTTTGCTTTTTTATGATGCTTCGGTTCACCAATTCCCCTCTGCAATGCCCTTGGATTCGGAGGGTAATAAATAAACTAAAACAGTGTTGTGTTAATCTACTTGCTCTCTTTCATCTTCTTCCTTAGGAGTATGTGCTTATGGCCCTGCGGAGTGCTGTGAATCCAGTAGCCTTATTGAAAAAATTCCAGGCTTAAGATATTGTTATACCTCTGGTCGTTAAGGACGTAACTTGTTCCCAACAAAGACAACAGTGGCAGCAGAAGTAGGAGCAGTAATATACGCAGGAGCAGTACTAGTGGTACTTATAATGGTCGAGGAAAAGGTGACAGAAAGGAAATTAAGACGCATGGTGCGACCAACGTAACTGCAGCACTCAACGGTGCGCCGTCCCAAGTACCATAGTCAAATGTATCCAGGC